>NW_008675241.1:55222-80719 GCF_000695815.1 Acanthisitta chloris
CTGGGATTGTCACTGAGGGGCATGTGGTATTGTCTCAGGGAGTTTCTTTGTCCCTTTATTAGAAGAAATATGCTCATAGTCCCTTCCTCCATGGACTTTTGTCTTCTTTTGGAAGCTTTTTGAACACAGCTTGCGTCCTTGCTCTTGTCATTGGTTCCTAACCATTCACTTATTGTTCTAAAGTCAGTTTTACCTGAACAATCAGAGGCTGCAATCCTGTAGTGACCTCTGAATTACAGCTGTGGCTTCTGTCAGAACCTCTGCAGCTCTGGTATCATCTTATGCACACGTGCTCTTTTGCATTTTGCTTTATTCTAGAAATGTGTGCAACTCAATGCACACAGAATGATTCCTCATTATCACTATAAACCCAAGGAAATCTGAAACAAATTTAGGTGATAGTTACCTGGCCACCAGGAAAATGCTATCACAACTTTTTATTTTTATTTTTTAAAGGCTAAAATAAGCTCAAGCGAAGATAACCCAGACAAGTCCTGAGGCCCTGAGCTGTCAGGTCAGTGGCCTTTAGTAATGGCAAAATTGTTTCATTTATCATAAAGATGTTGGGAAAGTTCAACCAAACCAAAGCCAAATAATATTGCAGCGATAAGGTGACCTCCTATGAACTGCCTATATAGCAGAGATCAAACCCTTCCATTGTTCCTGTCTCCTCAATAAAAAATAAATAAAATAGTACTTTATCATATCTTCCATGTAGTTCACTTGTCAGAATGTGATGTTGGTCGCTAGTATACTTGTAATAGGTGTATGGAAAGTGCTAAAAAAATACAAGTCCACTTCTAAATAAGTATACAAGCTTATGAAGAACTACTTCAGCGGAGAAAAAACATCTGCCAGGAGTTTTAAATGTTGATTTTGATTGTTGAAAGAAGCTGATATTTTTAAAAAACCCCAAACCCAACAACCTCTATTCCCATGTTGGTCGCTAGTATACTTGTAATAGGTGTATGGAAAGTGCTAAAAAAATACAAGTCCACTTCTAAATAAGTATACAAGCTTATGAAGAACTACTTCAGCGGAGAAAAAACATCTGCCAGGAGTTTTAAATGTTGATTTTGATTGTTGAAAGAAGCTGATATTTTTAAAAAACCCCAAACCCAACAACCTCTATTCCCTTCAGAGCTCTCTGAAGAGCTATATTGGCAACAGAGGAATAGAAGAAGACAACTGTCAAAAAAGTTAATTTTCTACTATTTGCTCCTGTCTGTAGCACTACCCTATCACGTATGATATGATACTTAATCAGTGTTTGTGTCAAACAAGAGAGGAACCTCTACAATGATCTTTCAGAAGAAATAACTGAATTATTAGGTGGAATGTGTTTTTATTTTTTAGATTTTTATAAACTGCCATGGAGTGAATAGGAATGAAAACTAGATAGTGAAACCTTTAGTCTTTCATAGGAGATAATTCTTGTATTTTTGCTAGCCCAAAGACAACTGTGCTAGAGCTTAAATGGATCTTGTGAATGAGAATAGCAGTGGCTGCATGACCACAGTTAGAATATTTTCATTATTTTTTGTCACTCCCAGCTAAAGTGCATTTGAAATAACCCACCCTGAGATTTCAACAGCAAAATACCATTTGGTGTCTCTGGGTCTTCTGCAAAGCTGCTGGTATCAAGCTTAGAAGACATGCTGTGCTGTTATTCCTTACCCTATGTCTCTTACCATTAGTGTCTTAAAAGAATTTCTCCGGCAAAATAAACTGTAATTGCAACTGTTCAGTGCCCACCTGAGAAAATTACTTTTACTATTAAGACTGAATGGATTGAAAAGGTTCAGCGCATTCCTTTTCTACAAAACATGTACCAGAACAAGACCTACAAAGTAATGGAACAAGCAGGAATAACATCTCATAGCACACTTATATTTAAACCTGTCAGGTTTTTTTCCTCTAAACCTATTACCCTCCTCTCGTCTTCTGTATTTGCTTTGTATCTCTCTCCTTTCACTTCTTTGGTGCTGTTGTGTGACTTTCCAATTGTTTTAATACCAGTTTAACATCAGCGAGTCAGAATTCATTTTTATTTCCTTAATAAAGACCTTGGTTTTAAGTGATCTCTGCATTACAAATTGGAGTCAGATTTTCACAGATGCCAAGATTCCTCAGCTTTCCGTGCCCTGGTTTTGAAAATCTTTTAAATGCCTGTGTGGTTTGCCTCAGAGTGTAAATCTGTCCCTCAAAGGAGGATCTTAAAATTGAGCATTCCCATTAGTGGCTGTTTCAAGGCCAGCTTTAATGAAGATGTTCCTTTCACTGAGGTTTTAAAAGAAAGTGCCACAGAAATATGAAAGCTTTCTTCTAATATTTAAAAAAAATCAAGAAAGTAGCCATGTACTGAAAGACTTTAACTGCCTTTTTTTTTTTTTCCTGCTCCAAGAAATGCAGCTATTCCCTGTGAAACTTTGTAGTTGGAAGCCCATTTACAGTAACAGTTTCAGCCAGTCCTAATGATTGTTCAGAACAGCCAATATAATAATGATTTCCAGCAAGAGATGTATTTGGGCTCTCTTCAGCTTGCAGATGGATAGTCCTTTTAGAAAAGCAGAAATCTGGTCTCCTAACATGTTGTGTGAGGATGGGACAAACCACACTAGTTCTCATTTACATTGCTAAAGCAAGAAGTTGGGGCAATGGGAGTGAAAAAGTAGTATTTAGGGAAAGCTTGATCTAGCAAAACCTCATGTAATCATACTGCTGTGGAAAGGGAAGATGAATACAAAGGATTCAAGTTGGCAGTAACTGATTTCTTTTCTCCTTTCTGAGGCAGATGTAGATCAGTCTCCCTCTAGAGGGGCCAAAAGCTGATTTCAGCCCTGTTTCTGATGTTTCCAGTCATGGTTGGATATTAGGAAGAGATTTTTTACGGAAAGGAATCAGACATTGGAATGGGCTGCCTAGGGAGGTGATGGATTCACAGTCCCTGGAGGTTTTAAAGGTGAGTATGGATGTGGCACTTAGTACCATGGTAGGGTTGGACTCAATGATTACTGAGGTCTGTTCCAACCTGGTTGACTCTATGATTCTACTGTGAGAAAAGGACCTGCAGAGATCCACAACTGTCTTTCTGCTGTTTGGGCAGTGTGGCTGAGAGGCCTTGGTGTGGTGTTTGCCACCTGAGCAAGATGAAATGTGTGCTTTGGGGAAGCTGGGACTGGCCCAGACCTGCATGTGTGGAGATGGTGTGTCCTTGCTTGGCCTTGCAGGGGACAGGGCAGGACACTAAATCATAGAATGGTTTGAGTTGGAAGGGATGTTTAGAGGTCAGCTAGTCCAACCTTCTGCCATTCACAGAGACAGTTTTCACTAGACCAGATTGCTCAAAGCCTGATCCAACCTGGCCTTGAGCACTGCCAGGAATGGGGCATCATTCCAGGGAAGATTGCCTTCTCTGGGCGACCTGTTAGAGTGTCTCACTATCCTAGTAGTGAAGAATTTCTTCTTAATATACTACCCTCTCCTAAAATACAACTTACCCTCTGTAAGTTTAAAGCTATTTTTCCTTGTCCGGTCGCTACATGCCCTTGTATAAAGTCCCTCTGCTGTTCTCTTGTAGCCCCTCCAGGTACTGGAAGGTGCTATAAAGTCTCCCCAGAACCTTCTCTTCTCCAGGCTGAACAGCCCCATCTATCTCAGCTTGGTTTTATAGGACCAGTGTTCCAGCCCTTTGATCATGTCTGTATCCCTCCTCTTGACTTGCTGAAACCAGTCCCTGTCCTGACTGTGCTGAGTACCCCAGAGCTGGATACAGTACTCCAGTACCATGCCACTATGCAGGCTGGCAGCCAACCTCTGTGGCACCCCAGTGCTGGCTCCATCAGCATTCCAACCTGGCACAAGCCATAGGATCACTGGGTTGTCAGGCTGGCTGGCTCTGTGTTTTGTGGGTATTTTGCTGTTTCTTTGTTGAGGCTGCAATTCTTCCACCAAAGAAGACTGCTGAGCTCTGCCTGACAAAAGGAAAAGTCAACCTGTTATTACCTGGCAATGAATTATGTATTAGCATCTTATTAGGGCTGAAAAACACCCCAATGATTGAAATGCATCTATAGGTTTGTTCCTTGCTCTATTAGTCATTGTGTCATGGTGTGACTCATAAGAGTCTCTGTCCCTTGAAAGGTCTTAGACTAGTATTTTTTACATGCAAAAAAATGTGCCAGAAAATTACTCTATCATGGTTTACATGATTCTGACTGAGTAGGAATCAGCTGCCAAAGCATATGTGCCTGATGCAACTTTAGCTTGCCCTAGGATGTCAGAAATGTTTTTATGGGGATGGGAAACATGACAGAGGAACTGAGGGGGGACCAAAAACCTTGTGGAAAGGCAGTGGAGTCCAGGCAGGGTGCCTAAAGGGTGTCTGAAATGGAGCTATGTACTTGGCTTTTGTCAGCTGAGTCCCATTCTAGGTGCACACACAAACAATTCAGTATAAACACAAACATTATTGTAAACTTATGTTAGGTCTGATGCAAAACAACAGAAATTAATGTTGCCTATTTTCTGATGAAAGTACCAAGACACCAAGGGACTTTGCCACTTGTAAATGCACTACAAGACACAGTCCTCACCACAGTTAATTTTAGTAGAACAAGTTGCTTCTCATCGTTGACTCTAAAAAGCTATTATTTCCCAAATGTATCCAAAATAAGTCTGAACATGTTTACCTATAGTACAACAAGGTGAACTTAATTACAGGAAGCTTTAGAAGTGTACAGCTCATGTGCTGCTGACACAGCAGAGGTGGGTCGGTCTGGAGGGAAGGGGAAAGGGGGGAGGACAATCCCTGGGTGGGAACTACCTTCAAAACAAAAGCTGAAACTTCAAAGCACGTAAAAAAAAATCCAACCCAAGACAACAACCAGCTCTCTGTTACACTTCTAAAATGTTATAATAAATGAAGTGAAAATAACATGCCCATTTACATTTCTTTGTTCTTATTTATGGTTTTACTTAATGTCAGGAGACTGCCAAAGTTTCAGCATCAGCGTTTGTGCTCACCAGCTTCGACAAGATTTAGGAAGAATTAAAGAAAGGAAAAAAAGCAGTTTCTATTTTGTAAATTACCTGTATTCATGTACAGCTTACATAAGGGGGTGTTGATGGATGCAATAGAGAGTTATTTTTAAGCAAAGCTGCTGCTTGAGATGTGTTTCCTGTCTTGGAGACCTGGTTTTGTGCCCAAAATCTATTCCATTGCTGAACATGTCAGTACTGTTCCTTTGTATCTTGTCCAGCACCAAGCCCATGGTTAACATGGGATAAAATGAATGAAAGTGTGTTCTCCCCCCTAACTTTTATTACTTTAATAGAGATTTAGTATAATTTAAAATAATACTTGTTTTTATCAGCAGGGATCAGTAAAGTTCCCAAGATGTAGAGTCTCTTCAATTTTGGTCTATGACCATCTTCTCTAACGGTGTTTTTTACCTGAACTTTCAGTTTATTTTCTTTAAACACAATATTTGAAGTTTAGATTGTGTTAGTAGCAGCCAAACATTTTTTTGTTTGTACTATGACCTTATTTATTATGTCAAATATACAGAGTGATTTGTTTTATATCCCCCTGTGCTTCAATTCATTCTTGATTGGATTAATTGGCTCTGCTACATTTTGTTAGAATGGAACAATTGGCTAAGAACTTCTTAAGAAGTGTTCTTCAGATAGTCTAGTCTACTAAATTCAGGTCTTTGTAAAAGCTGCATTTTATCCCTTTTTGTATAATATTCCTCCTAAGTTAAGATAAAGCCTCTTGTTCTGCACCTCCTTTCCTAATAATGTTTCTTCATGTTTGAAAAACAACCCAGTTATTTTTATTCCCATGAATGACATTTATATTTACTTTAACTACTGAGGACTTAACATCATCCAGTGCAAAAATATAGTAAAAAAAAATCAATTCTTGACCACCTATAGATCATTTTGCTTTAAATTTCAGGGTCATTTTTTTAAAATATCATTACTTGAATCATCTCTGTTTATACTGATAATAAAATGCTTTCTGGTGTTCTCAGGCTCAAAAATTTATGAAAAGAAAAACATGATGCAGACATATAAACATGAGATTTTGAAACTGTAACATCCTGTACCAGTACTTGAGATAAAGTTCTTAATTAAATTTTAAAATATTGCTGAAATGACTCCTTGAGGATGGTATTTTGGGATTTTACAGTTAACTACACTTGAATAAAACCGGTTCTTGTGAACAGCAATATTTTAAGCATTTTAAAATGCTATGACTTTAAATAAATTGATGACCAGTGAGATCATCCCTAGACATTCAAGCAATGGTGTTACAGGAGTGGCACTGAGACAGCAATAATGATATCATCACATCAACAGCAAAGTGTACTCTGTATGACTCATTGCCACTTTTTTGTACAAATCTTAACTTTAGAAATGAGTGTGTGTAAGAAAATTGGTTTGGTGATTGAGCAGAGAAAAGGGAGGGACAGAAATGTTAAAAACATCCATGTAATTTCTAAATTTATTTTAAATTTCAAGATGCTTCCTGAAATCCAGAATCAGGGCAAACTGAACACTTACAGTGATTTTTCTAGTTCAGCTCTTCCGTGGAAGTGAGTTTTAAGTTGCATTCATGGATGACATTTACTCAACACTTATTCTCCAGTGCTGCACAGAAACAGTTTAACTCAAAACCTAATGGCAAAGGGAATCTGGCAATGGAGTTGCTTAAGAAGGATTTATATGCTCTAGTAAATACTTTCCAGCTTTCATACTTTTCTACATTACTACTTCTATTAAAACTGCTTCTTGAAAAGCAGTTGGTCGTTATGACATTGGGACATAGTTCTGGTTTGTTTTCTTTTTGGTGCCATTTGTTTCAACTCTACCGGGAAATGGTGCCCATGTATCTATGTATGAAATATTTCTTTTTATTTTTTTTGTTAGAATCATTATGCAAATTATTGTGCTTATTGCATGATGCAGATCACTGAACTGGAAAGAGAGGGTGATTTTTTCATTTGGAGATGGTCTTGGTTTATTACCTCATGGTGTAGGGTGTTCACAAGTTATACATGTGGCTTCATGGGGTGAGGAAAAGACTGAGCGAGACAGACTTCTTGGGTAACAGCAGAATTTAAAGAATCCACTCAGGCCTGTCCTCCTTTGCCCTGTGTTAATCTTGGATGCTTTCAGCAGTAATGCAGAAGAGGCCTGGATGTGCATCACTGGTTATTTGGATCAAAAGGCTGGGGTTTTTTTTCTTTTAATCCCATGTATTAGCCTGAATGCCTCATGGAAGCTACCAATCTCTGCAACTGCATTGCATTCCAGGATTTCCCCCCTATTTTCTCACACAGAAACTCTGCACAATAATCCTGTATTTGCCTAGGTAATGGTGTACAATTTTTCTGAGATGCTTAAGCTGTTATAAATCAAGTAAGTACATGCATGTCAGAGAAAGGCATAGCCCTTTATTTATGAATGTGTTAAAGAACAGTCAGAAAGGGGTATTGATTCTGGTTTTATACAGGGGACTAGTGAGAATAACCAATCAATGTATCATAGGGAGAATTTAACTATTATGAAGCATTTAATGTTGTAGGGAAGTATAAAAGTTAAGCAAACTCCCAGTGGACAACAGCAGCATAATTTTTACTAAACATAAGATGAAAAGCAGAGATTGGTGATTAAAAAAAAAAGAAGTAAAAGCAAAGAGTAGGAGAAACTGATGTATCATGAAGACTGTTACATAAAGGCCATGTCCATTGATATATTTTGATTAGAATATTTTGTCTAAGGGAGCAGAATTCTGAGCAGCTCTTTACCAAAATAAGATAATGTAAAGATGGATGTTCAGAATACAACAAAGGGAGGGAGATTAATATTTGTCAGAGTAAAGGAAAGCTTAATTTGTTCTGTGTGGCAGTGTATTCACTTGTGTCTTCCATAGCATGCAAACCTTTATTCTGTTTTACTCCGGCACTGTAAGGTGCCCTGAACTCTTGGCTCAGGTGGCCAAGAAGGCCAGTGGCACCCTGGCCTGGATCAGGAACAGCATGGTCAGCAGGACCAGGGAGGTGATTCTGCCCCGCACTCAGTGCTCATGAGGCCACACCCTGAATCCTGTGCTCAGCTCTGGGCCCCTCAGTTCAGGAAGGACATGGAGGTGCTGGAGCAGGTCCAGAGAAGAGCAATGAGTGCCATGAGGAGAGACTGAGGGAGCTGGGGGTTTTTAGTCTGGAGAAGAGGAGGCTCAGGGGAGACCTTATCACCCTCTACCCCTAAAAGGAGGTTAGAGTCAGGTGGGGGTTGGTCTCTTCTCCCAGACAACCAGCAGTAGGACAAGAGGGCACAGACTCAAGCTCTGCCAGGTGAGGTCTAGGTTGGATCCTAGGAAGAGATTTCTTACATAGAGAGTGATCAGGCATTGGAATGTGCTGCCCAGGGAGGTGGTGGATTCACCATCCCTGGAGGTTTTCAAGATGAGACTGGATGTGGCACTTAGTGCCATGGTCTAGTAACCACAGTAGGGTTGGACTTGATGATCTTTGAGGTCTCTTTCAACCCAGCTGATTCTGTGATTCTGACACAATTGCAGTAGCCATTAAAATGGGCAATAACTGTTGTATAAATGAAGTGAAAATATATATTGACATAATATGGATTCAGGAAAAACGAACCAAAGCCAAACACCAAGATTTCAACAACTATTAATAAACTATCTGCAATTTTTTTTCTAGAGTTTGTTCGTACTGTTCTAGCACCCTTTTCAGGCTCACTGTGTTTAAATCTTGGAGAAAGTGAGGTGTTTCATTATATCTAATTGTCTTTTGTAAAACACTAATTATGTGTGCTTGAAATGTCTTTATGGTTGATGGCACTGAGGGGAAAAGAGTAGCCTGTGATATACACAGCCAACCAAATTAAGTGCGTGGCCTACTTGCATTCCCCTTATTGGAGCCTTTGAACAGCTATCTGCCAAAGAAATTGAAAGCATACATTCAACAAAGCAGAGTTCATTGAAGTCTTTCAAAGTGAGTCATGGAGTATTTGACAATGGTAATTTTTGTATGCAAATAGTATAATTGACAAAATAATACAACTTAAGTGCATGTGGTGTTTCCTATTATAAGTTTCTAACAAGAGAAAATGGTAGAAAACTTATGAGTGGAACATGAGAACAAATAGCTACAGTCTAAAGACAAATGTGTTTTCCTGTGGATTTTTTTGGTAGGACTGCTTCTTCCAGTAATATTTACTTGGGACAGCAGCTGATTCAATGGCAAGTTGCTTATAATTTTTTGTCATAGTTGTTTAAATAACCATTGTTATAACAACTTTGATTTTTTTCTTTTAGAGGAAAAAGCAGCATTTTGTAACAGAAAAGATCATAAAGTGGGTTTAGAAGTTTAAAATGCAAAGTCTCCAGAAATATTCTACATTAAAGGTGAGTCTTTGAAAGATAAGAGGTTTAGGCCCAATTTGGATTATCTTTCCAAGTGGAATATCCTTAGGCCTCTTTGAAAACCATGAAACTTTCCTTCCTCTTATGTTACATTGATGTGCAAAAAGACCATGCTGCAACTTGAAGAAAATAATTGCTGTTAAACAAGATCATTATTAACTGTGAGGTTTCATAATAAATTGTCTTCCTAAAATGGTGTTCTAGCAGTGCTGTCCCATATTTGTTATGCACTTCATCAATTTGTTAATATTAATTCTAATGATTGCATTCATTCTTTAATTTAATAATGGTATGAATGGAGAAGAGATAGATGCACTTTCAAATAGCTTGAATAAATCAGCAAAAAAGATTATTTGAGATCTTAGGTGTAGATCTAAGAAAAAGTTTATACTTAAAAATGTATTTCTCCCATTACTTTACATTAAAGTAAAGCAAATGTGGTTTTGCTGCCACAAAGTTTCACTGGTTTGTGTTAACATATATGAATTTGGTAAAAATATGTAAAAAAAAAAAAGCTCTCCTAACATAATTCAGGAAGTTTAATAGGAGCCTCTATCATCAGTCATGAATATTCCATGTGCATAGCAAAAGAATCACTTGATAGAGTTTATCTCTGGAAATAGGCTGGAAACTGAAATAACCTCAGAAAAGGCAGGAAAATGTCAATATCTTTGTTTCAAAACAGAACGTGATAGACATCAAAGAGCCAGAAAGATGTATATAGAGAATAGGATATGTAGGAAGTTTACCAATGCTATCGCAGTAGGTAGGTTACAAACAACATGCAAATATGAGACGAGGCAGCTACCCACATCAGAGCTATGGAGAACCTTGGATACTCCTCTTTGTGGTGGATGCTGCAGCCAGCAAGGCAGACTGTTTTGAGGTTTGCCCTGGGACTTCCTTGGGCAATGGTCAAGCATCCGGCCAGAACTGAACTAGTTCATCCGTGTAACTCTAGGGAGCACTGCAGTGCTGGAAATCTGATAAGAGGGGACTTAGAGTTGAGGCTTTGGCAGTTCAGAGTAATTTAAGAGTCCATGGATCTTTAAACAAGACTAGCGGTCATTAAAATGACAAAATGAAGTCCTAAACTGAGCAATAACATTTTGCTACTTTGCATTTCCCTGGTCTCTCAAAATAGTGTGCTGTGATGTTTATAACAACAGTATCCTGCTCTTTTATTTTATTCCTTTTCCCCCCAGCTCTATACCAGTACTGACAGTAAGGAAGAGTGGGGTATGAGAAGTGCTCAGGTGTAATTTTCAGTGTTGCTGAGGAGGTTTGTTGCTTTGTCGTCTTCAATTTTATTTTCAGAGATCTTTAATGTGGCCTTAAAAAGTGTTCTAGTTTTACTAATCTAGAAATATGCAAACATTGAGTGCAAGCTACTACTGAAGATCAAGGTAAAATATCAGACATTAGAGATATTTAGATTCTACTATTTATTACAAGCAATATCATAGTCAGGCATTTTATCTGTAAATGCTATGACAAAGATTAAGGGGAAAAATTAGTAACTGCTGCTGCCCACATTTTCTGAAATAATTCAAAACATAATTCTGGGACTTGATCTACCTGTTTTTTCCATGTGGATTTGGATGTCTATCTATGCTCACTCTTCAAGTGATCATTGATCACTTGATTCTATATATACTCTGTTTCTTCTGAATTTGGCAACTAAATAGATTCCAGATACTTTGAATGAACAAACCCTTTCATATTTTGTTAGGTCAGACAGTGATCAGGGTGACTAGTGACTTCATGACTGTCTTGTTCATTATCTCAGAATCATAGATAAACAGGTGAGGAGACATCAAGGATTATCTAGTCTAACCTTCCTGTTGGTTTTTGTTGGGGGTTTTTTTGGGTTTTTTTGGCAACCTTCCTGTTGGTTTTTGTTGGGGGGTTTTTTGGGTTTTTTTGGTTGGGTTTTTTTTTTTTTTTTTTTTCCAGCTGGCAAAGCCCTTGGGACATGGTGTTCCTTCCTGTCTGCTGCTGACTCTCTCCTTTCTGGAAGAGCCTAATTGGGGGGATTTAGTATTACCTGTAGCAATGCCATAGTGGCACACAGCACTGTCTTTTGACTGCAACAGCAGCAAAGAGGTCCCAAATGATGGTCTGGGGTGTTACAAGGGTGAGGGGCTTGGTACAGAAATGTTGTTATAGTTGGGCTGACCCTGATTACTTGGACAGACTCTTTGGGCTGTCCCTATGCTGCCTTGGGCCACTTGCACCTTGGATGAACAACAATAGCCTTGAAGAGAGACACCCTTTCATTTCTTGCCATGTTTTCATCCCATCCACCAGTGAAATAGCTTTGTGCTATAAAATCACAAGCTTTTTTCCCAGCAGCAGTGAAGGGAAAGGCATCAGCCAAGTTTGCTCTCTGTTTTGAAAGAAAAACTCAACTTTTTGTCGCAGAGCAATATCACTGAGGTAAAGACAAGTCTGGGGAATCCAGATAAATCTGTTCAATCCTAACCAGAATTTCAGCTCAGGCTATGGGGATATAAACTGTCAAATGCAATGGATCAGGTCTGTCACTTGTTCCATCAAAACCAAAAATAAAACACATTTTTTTGTTGCAATCTTAAGTTTCAAGCTGTTCCTCATAGTGTCAAGAAAAATCAAAACCCAAAAGTTTTATTATAATGCAATTGAAGTGTAACTGATTGAGTAATCAATGTATTTGAGTTCTTTGTCACATAACAACAAATAATAATCTAATGAGCTTCTTAAAAATTGTATTTCTTGAAAAGATGAAACTATGTAATTAAAAATTGATTGGTGCTGCAATGAGATTAGAGTGAGGGTTCAAAATGTAGTGGTTTAAAATTAGTTTTTAGATCATCCAGTCATCACAAAATAAGAGGAAAATACACACAGTCTTGGCTTGCAACAGCAGTTCTTGATGGCCAGGAGGGAAAGAAAATATGTACAGTACAATGAGTTAATAGAAATCAAAATACAGTACATCCTGTGAAGTCTTCTGGTGGAATAATAGTTGTAAATATAAATATGTAATTAGGCTGCTCTCACTTTTCTAGTAGGGCACAAATATCAGCTGTGACAGGTGCCATACCTGCCATTACCTGTAGTATTTTCTGCTAGCCCATTAGTCTCAGTTCTCTGATCACTCTGGTACCTTAATGCCTCAATAAATCAAAAATAATCTCATAGATCTGGTTCTATATTCTTGTCAATAGAAGACATGGCTATATAATTTCATAGTTTGCCTTTAACTTAGCATGTTTAGGGAAAATTGCTCATGGAAATAATATTTAAGCAAAGTTTGATTTTTTTTTTTTTTTATTGCTAGTTTTGATTACAGTTTCTTAAACAAAAGATCTAGTTTACTCTTTTTTTTTTTTTTTAATGAGCGATTTGGAGGGAAACTATTTTTTAAAGAAAATACAATCTTATTTGGGTTTGAGGTATTTTCTTTTCATTCTTTTTTCCAATGTCAAAAAAAGAAAAGGACAGAAAAAGGCCACCAAGAAAAAAAAATCCCTCTTCAGTTATCTTAAATGTGTAATTGTGTGTATTTTCTGGTTGAAAAATATGGGGTAATAAGTATATTTCTCCATGAAAACCAGAGTAAGTTGGATGTTATTGTAGAAGCAATGGAATTCCTTGGTTCCTTCTGCCTTGGAGAGGATGAGTATGTCAGTAGACCATTTTGAGCATTCCAAGCTGATTATTCCATTCAAATTCTGCAGATAATATGTGTGAGGTAAGAAGCCATCACAAATTGGATGCCTGCAGAGAGCTGGTTCAGAAGGGGTTGAACTTTAGATTTAGCACTTAACATTTAGGAGTCTTCATGTCTGATGAACTTGCATGAGGTTTTGAAATTTAACAAATCTCTTCCCAAAATTAAATCATGCTTTTATAATTGTCATTCTAGCAAGGAGCAAAAGCAAGTAAAATAATTTATTTTCAGTATTTCGTCACAAGAGATGATTTTTCTTCATTGAATTTTTATCTGCGCTAAGGAGCTTTATTTTTTAACTGACTCAGTAGTCTGGTTTTATTGTGCAGATAAAGGAGTTTGGTTTGTGCAGCGAGCAAAGGCATTATTCATTTTATTTTAGAGGTAATTTTAAAATATGGCCTGTATATTAATACAGCCTATTCATTCTAAATGACACATAAAGCAGGCTTATCTTGACTTAGCTTTGCAGTAGTATAACACTGTGTGCATGCTTTCTTCAATGTTATATTAGTAGCATACTGTATGCATTTTCTTTGCATCGTCTGATGTATTTTCTATTTTTTTTTCCCCTCTCCCTTAATTCATTGTGTTATGTTAAATAGTGTAGTCTGGCATTTTCTCCCCAGTTCTCTTATGCATTATTTCTCACTTTTAAAAGGTTATATGGTCTGATTCTAGACTATTTTAATTTCTTCCTCATGTGCTAAATATGAATTCATCCTGAAAGCACATGAACTTAAAGCTGCTAAAAGTTTGGACTAGAAGCTTTCTTTTAAATCAAAGTAGGTAAGGAGTGGCATGAGACAGTTGAGACACTCACTGAAAATTAGTTTGATGAAAGGAAAAATAGAGTTGTCTGAATTGAAAATGAGCAGAAATACAAGGAGTTTGCAATGGTTTGTAAACCATCCAGATTTCAATACTTTTTCAAACAGTAGTGTTTGTAGATATATAGGCAATTCTTTGAATGCTGTGAAAAAAAATCCCCCACACCTACTTTCATAATCCTATTTATTAATCTAATTAAAATTAAATTGCAGTGGGATATCTGAAGATTCTATAAAAATGCCAGGAAAATAAAATCAAAACTGCAAGGGAAATTAAGATCAATCATTGTGTGTTCCTCCTACCACTAGTAAACAGCCTAATAAACTTCACACACTTCCTTATTAACCCTGGAGTTATATTAGAATATGTAATATATCTTGAGATATGTAAGGCATGTTTAATTGCACTCACTCACACCTTTTAATAAGATGAAACTTCTTAGCCATCCATTTTTATTTGTTATCAAAGTGGTAGAGCTACTGAATTAATGGAGGTTAATAAAAAATCCCTAGTGCCTTAGTCAAACTTTGCCAGTCCTGAAGATGAAGAATTAATTTAAGTTGTGTTTGCTATAGATACAGATAAACTTCATAAAGGGCACATTTTCATATTTCTACCTATGAATAAATTATTTTAAAGAGAACAAATGATTTGGACTGTTATCTCTGCTGGGTATCTGTGATCATGTGGGGCATAATGAGCTCTTTCTCATGCAAACTGTACACTGAGGCATCACAGAAGACACAGCAGAGGGACTCAATGTGTGCTGGTAATGTGATGTTGTTACTCTGAGGGCTCCTATAACCACACGTAAGACTCACTCAACAGCATTATAATGAATTTGGGATGACGTTAAAAATTTTTTAGGCCATAATTTTAATTTCCTATTGGTGCATTTTTATCAACAAGCTTTGAATGCTTTGAATTGGTAAGATTTCTTGGATAAATGCTTACAATGACTTTAATCTGGTAATGTGATGTTGTTACTCTGAGGGCTCCTATAACCACACGTAAGACTCACTCAACAGCATTATAATGAATTTGGGATGACGTTAAAAATTTTTTAGGCCATAATTTTAATTTCCTATTGGTGCATTTTTATCAACAAGCTTTGAATGCTTTGAATTGGTAAGATTTCTTGGATAAATGCTTACAATGACTTTAATCAAACATACTATATGAGTACATGTGATTGTTAGAGTGTGTGTGCTTCTGGGTTTAAGCTCTCTCTGACATCAGAGTGTTTTGTGATACAGCATCATGCTCTGTAATGAAATACATCAAGATCTCCCTTACCGGGTCAGAAAAAAAAAGACTTATGTAGCATAATTTTCATGATAGGCTCAAACAATTAAGGAAATTGGGCAATTTTCAGTTAAGGTTGTGCAGAGAGGTTGTGGATTCTCCCTCACTGGAGTTATTCAAGAACCATCTGGACACAATCCTGAGCCATGTGCTCTAGGGTGGCCCTGCTCGGGTAGGGAGGACGGATCAGATGACCCATTGTGGTCCCTTCCAACCTAACTGATTCTGTGAAAAACACAAAAGGAGGGCATGCAAAAAGTGATTTTTTTTTTTTCCCCTTGTGCAGTTCTTTTTTATCTCTTTCTATATTTTTCCCTCTCACCTGCCTTGTGCCAGCAGACAGAACCTTTGCACTTGCTTCTGTGTATCTGTGGGTTGGCTCAGACCCAGTAAATGCCAAGCCCAGTGTTGCTGCAGTTGATTTACTGAGGGATAACTTGCTTTACACAGATGCAATGAGTCTGTTCAACTAGTTCTGTCAGGGCCTGTGGATAAAGTGTTTGTTCCTGCAAATCCTAAGATAGGGAAATTGCTTAATTTGTTGAACATATGCCTGGTAAACTTTATGTTGGCTTGAAAAGAGAATTAGTGATAAATACATGAAAACTGATTTATTATAGCAATAATTTACAAATATTTTAGTTCAGTTCTTCTTCAGCAATATGGTGACACCCACACCCCCGGTTCTCATGTTTTCCTTTTGCTTCTCCTATAGCTACCCTACAGTTTGCAGTCTCTTCCTCTCTCTCACACCTGATCAGAAACCATTTGGAAAGTGGCTTTTAGAGCAGCATATCTGGATGCTGTTGACCAGAGCCATAGAGCATGGAAGGCATATTGCTCTAACTTGTACCAGTATTTCAGCTGAATGCAGATGCCAAGTAACTCAGGTGCAAAGGTCTAGGAGAGATTTCATCAGTGTCATCAAGATGAATGTCAGCTCAGATCAATGTATTTTATTGCATATGTTCTGAACAGAGATGTATTTTGCATCCACACCATCATTTTGGTGAAGATGCATCTGAGTACTCACAGGAGAGGCTGTTGGGTGAGAGAGGACATTCATCTAGGCTTGGAGCTTGGTGTGTTTGACTCATACCAAATCACACATGTTTGAGCTGAAGTGTCCCCATATGGAGGAATGCAGTTCTTTCCCTCTCCATACTCCTGATGTTTCAGCTTCACCCCAGGGTAATGGGGTAGAGAAAACCTGAAACAGGAAAAACTGTGGGATGTTGTTTAGTTCAGCACAAAGAGCTGCAAAATTACATAGCTATGAAATGTCCCATTTGGTTACAAATTGGTGAATATTCTGCTGATAGCTACTGGTGGTTGAGTTTGATCTAAGTACATTAATGTTGTTCCTATTAATTTTCTTTATTTCTAGAAGACAAAGGTGATATTAGCATTTAAATGAAAAAATATTTGTTTTTCTGATTCCTTATTATTTACTGTTCTATGGACCCATTTAAAACCACTCATTTGTTTTTCCTCTGTAATTTTCTAAACCAATTTTTATTCCATAATCTTTGCCCTTTAGACACAGACATTATCCTCAAATGCAGAGCCTTGTCAAAAGCACTTTCCAAAGTGGAAACAACTTTGTCATTTCATTAGAAAATGTGGAATTGTGTTCTGAAACATTTCTTCATTTAATCTTCAAGATTATCTTCACCTTTCATCCTTAGGTATTAATTTGATTTCTGGCCAGAATCTACAATGATGTTCTCCTGACGCAAAATGAACTTTCTAGTGCCTAGCTCAGTGTTGAGTTTGGGAAGTGCTCATACTCTGCTTACCCCAGCTTTGTCGAGTACCTAATTAGTAGGTTGTGGAACCTTTCAAAAAGGTGCTAAAATGAAAATAAAAAGCATCTCCAAGCAAAGATGGTATAACATTACATAGCAATTATCATCTTGCCATTAGAAGAATCATTACTGCCTCTGCTGAAAGATAGGAAATGTGATTCTTTGTTGTTGTTGTAATTTGCTCCCCTGTAACAAGCATTCTATTTTGTAAAGATTGTAGTCAGCTTTTGATATAGAGCCTAATGCTTCCTAGTCAAAACACAAAGATGCATCTGTTCTATGTTTGGACTTAAATATGAAGCTCAGCTTGATATATTCCTTTAAACCTGACAAGAAAACTAAAACACAGAAAACCTATAGTACACAAATGCTTTAGAATGAGATATCTAAGAATAAAAATATAATACACCAGTACAAGATACATAGCTAAGTTATCCCTCTAAAACTCTGTGCACTTGAATAATACATGGAATATACATAAGACATCTCTTTGCAAATCTATATGATGCTGTAAACAAGATATTATTCCACACTTTTTGGCTAGATTTGCCTTGTACAGAATCTGATGATTACCTGTTAAATTATGCAAAGGTTACATTGGGTTACATAATCATCTGCACCACAAAATAATTCTACACCACAAAATGCATTTCAAAGTCCTATTCTTCAACAATGTAGATTAGAGGATCAGGGCTGCTCAGTGAGTCCCAGTCATCCTGTGCAGCACATTCCACATCAAAAACAGGTTGGGGAGTCTTGTGTGGGCTTTTTTCTTTTCACTTTTGCTTTGAACACTTGAGGTGAAAACCTGGCCTTTTTGAAGTCATCATCAGGAGTTAATCCAGCATGAAAATTGAGTCTACAAAGATTGGATCCCAACAGACTGGGGATTTGTGTCTCCCTCACAAGCCTGATTCTTCAGCTTTTGTAGACTGGGTATATATAATGTGTTTTTTTGATTGTTTCTACTTTCTTTTTTCTTTCTTTCTTTCTTCTTCTCCTTTTAAAATTTGGTACTGGAAACTAAGTCTAGAAAATATTTTCAACAACTTTATTCTTCCCATAAACATGCCATCCTAAAACCTGATGATGATACAGTTTCTGGGTTATGCTTAACAGCACCCTCAAAACTTATGGATAACTATTACTGATGGTTCCAAGGAATGTGTCCCAGGTTGGGGTCAGTATGAGAGGATGTAGATCAAAACCTCTCATGCCTCCTGGAGGGGTGGACTCTCTCTTATCTATAAATATTTATACAAACTATTTGAATAATTTATCAAATGATTCAGTTCTATACTAAAAAGAGAACATAAACCCTTTGTATCACTAACTTAAAAGGATTTAAAAAGCCAAGCTGGATGAGGCCTTGAGCAACCTGGTCTAGTGAGGAGGTGTCCCTGCCCATGGCAGGGAGGATTGGGACTAAATGATCTGTAAGGTCCATTCCAACCCCTTAAATTCTATAATTTTATGAAAAGTTGTATTTTTTTCTCTGGTGTATGTGTACATTTAATTGTTACATCTTTTCTTTGGTCTGCTCTCAGTGCACTCCACTTCATGGAAGAGTTAACATATTTTGCTGTTTATGTTCTCTATTTTCCTTGTCTGAACACAATGACTAATGATGTCTAAAGAAAACTAAATCTTAAAAGAAAAGCAAGTACATTTAGATGGGACATATACACAAAAGGCAGAACATCAGATTTATCACAAGCTTCTAATTATGATGAATGACAGAATGTTATTAGACTGTGCTTGTCAGCATGAGTTTGCTTGTTATTATAAAGTTTTAATGTAATATGAGTTTGGTGAATGATCATCTGGTAGTTTCATTGTTTAAAGTGTGCTCTCCACAAACAGAAACATTTCATTTAGGTTCCTGCTTACAAGATACAATTAGATAGCCAGATGGCCTGGTATAAGTGCACACTCTCATGTTGTGGTGACATCAGCTTTACTCTTTGTAGTGTATGAAACAAGTTGGAGCAAACCAATGGCTTCTTTTTGAAAAAGCTTAATTAAACTAGGCCTCCAATTGTGCTCTAAGGGTGGTAGGTTTTAGAGACCACAAAAGTAGAAGGTGATGGTAAGCTACAAAGCCTGGGATGTGATGGTTGTGGGTTTATCCTCTGCTGATAGCAATCAGTTAATGGAGATTTGCAGGCAGTTCAGAGAATATCATGCACAAGCAGGGGAAGAAACTAGTTCACTTAGAAGTGTTTGTTCTACAGGACTAGTGCAAGGGGAAAAACCACTGATTTGTGTAAAAATAAGTTTTATGTGTGGTTTTGCCTGCAATATGCTGTCATTTGAGGCATATTAGGACACACACAAATAAATAAATAATAAGAAAAAAACAAATGAAAAAAACCCAGACCTTTATCTAATATCACATCTAGCAGCAAACAACTTGTATGGTCTTAGTCCCTTGGCAGAAGGTAACACCAGCTCTCCTAAGTTTATATTTCACCTATGTTCCCTGTTACTCTGCTTCCTTTGTAGGAATGGAAAGTGAAAATTTCCTCTTCTTGACAGTCTATCAGGGGTCTGGGCTTGCCATAGTGTGTTTGCAGTGGTCCCACATTGCAACAGAAAGTTTTTATCAGAGCTGATCTTTTGGATTCCTGGTAAGGAGAAGGCAAAACCCCACTCCTTATCCAGCCAAATTTCTGAACAGTCAATGAGAAAAAATAAACCTCAGCCAAAAATTCCATCCCCACCCCCAAGTCTGATTAAAGCAATGCACATTCTAGCATCCCAAATGCACACCCACTGTACTTCCAAAATGAAAATGATCAGAGAGAATAAGGAGGAATTCACATAGAGGAAGGGAGGGAAGGGTAAAACAGAACTTACATTATTTGCAGAAGATGCAAAACACTTTCTGTGGAGAACATCAGTGAGCTTGTAGCATAGCTGGGCAACCAGCCAAGGAGAATCCAAATCTGTGAGAGTTCAGTGAGTACATAAAGACAATAAGAAAAACAGAGGATGAGGAAACTGTTACAGGAACAAAATATCTGGAGTTTTTTCTTGATGTGTGCTTTTTTTACTTTTCCTCTCCAGCCAGCAAACAGGTTGTCCCTATTTCTGAAGCTGTGGTGAAAAGGCATAGCATCACAAACATAACCACAGCATTTCTTTGATTAGGGAATCATATCATATCATGAGAAATCTTTTTTTTTTCAATGAAAAATGCCTCAAACTCTTAATAAGCTTCTGGTTGTGGAAATAGAGCCACAAGAGAACAATTTGGCCTGAAAGTGATGAGAAATTTGCCAGGAAGCACAGATAAATCTTGTTGCCACTGAAGATGCACTTGGTATTGTCAGTCTTGAAACATCTGTGTTTAATTTATATTGAAACAAGCTCTTTCAAAAATCACTTTTGCGTTTGTTAATTATTATAGTGAATATTAACTTAGTGTATTCATTGTCTTCTCTTGTGGCTTATTTTTACTTTACTGCAATTTCATCTGATTATTGCTGCTTCAGTTCTGCTTCCCATGACACCAGATCCTTATTAGCTGTCAATATTTATTTCTAAAGTAAAACCGTCAATGTATTTTATTTACAAGTTTTGACCTTGCTGAATAATTAATTATTATAGTGAATATTAACTTAGTGTATTCATTGTCTTCTCTTGTGGCTTATTTTTACTTTACTGCAATTTCATCTGATTATTGCTGCTTCAGTTCTGCTTCCCATGACACCAGATCCTTATTAGCTGTCAATATTTATTTCTAAAGTAAAACCGTCAATGTATTTTATTTACAAGTTTTGACCTTGCTGAATAAGTAGTGTCTAATAGAAATGCATTTCTTTTTGGTGGGAGAGAGCATCAACAGTGACAGCATGGCTAGGAAATTTTCTTTTCTTTTTTTTCACCTAACTCCATATCTTTTTTTCTATTGGGCAAAGCCTACTTATAAAAAGCATTAATGTCTATTTATGACCCTACTCTATATAATATTATTTTCCAGTACCAAAATACTGCATAACGTTCCAAATACAAGTATAACTGTACCACCCACCTTTAACTAACAAAACTCACAAGGCTTCTATGTGCAAAACAGAAACTGGGATTACTGAAAGTGTACCTGACTTTCTATGTGTCATGTTTTCTTTGATAAGCATTAGATCTTACCTTTAGCAATGTATTAATACTGAAAATATTTATTTTTTCTTGCTAAGGATTCATTTGAATGCAGCAAGGCTTTTTTTTATAAAAATTACGGGATTTTCAGGAAAATAAAGCCAGAAAAAGCTTGTGAAAGAAGTTATTTTTACAGTGATGGAAACCACAGTTGTATGCACAGCAAAAATCCATGTTTCTCCAGATGTTTTACAAACAAATCTTCATCTAAATTCACTGTTGTGAATCTTGTTTATAAAGCAAAGACCACACAGGCTACATTTATGTAATACTTAGCTATTATTTGTTTTGTAATGCAAGTTACTTCAGAGCACTTGTTTTCATTTATTATTGTCATGTACCAAATAGCATTTGCATAGATAAGAATGGTGAAATATTCTTCAATCAATTTGCCAACTCTAGTCCCACCCTATTTAGCAAAATATTTTTGTGGCTTCACAAAGCTTATTTTTCACTAGTAAGCAGAGGCTTAAATGGGCAGTTTTAAAGGGCAGCTGCTACCTAAAAATATTTGGCAGCAAGAGAAACCACTGCAACACAGTCAAGAAAAAGGAGGAACATGTAGCAACATGCAGTAGCATGGATGTAAATTGTTTCTTGTCTTTCATGTCCCAAACACTTCCATTTTACCCCTTTCCAAACATGGAACTCTGATTTTGTTTGAACACAATTGGTTTCTTCTTTTGTTGTTGTTATTTTGCTTGTTTGTTTGTTGGGGTTTTCTTTGGTTCCCCATTTGTTGTCTCCTTAAACAACTCTTCTGAACAGAAAAGCCAGGACACAACCAGGTGCGGCCACCAGAGGAGGTTTGGGAAGATGTTGAGGGAGCAGTGTATGTGTGCTAGCAAATTTCTACTAAATCCCCATTGGGATGCTGTCTGTCTTCAGTCTCAAGCCATCAAGACCTTTCTTCACAAGGCCATCAAAATGCTACACAGACCCAGGAAAACAGCATGAGGTTAACTTCTTTGCTCTTCTTCCTCTGCTCATCTTAGTTGTCTTTGCCTGCTTAATGCAAGAGATCAGTGAAGTAAAACAAAATGGTAAATCCTATCTAGGCCCTCCAAATGGCTAAAACCTTGCTAAGTCTTTCTCCCTCCTTTAAATCACTGATTTTTATGGGTGGACACGGGAGCTGAGATTTCTAAGAAGTTTGAGGAATACTGCATCATCTTCACAGACTTTTGATATGTATCTGTGAAACTCTGTTTCTGCCTATGCTTTCTCATGAAAGAGGGTGCTGGTGAGGGGCAGAGAAAAATTACTCTTGGACAAGACCTTGACAAAGATGTGGGATTCTGGCAAATTTGTTTGGACTATGCTGTATGTTAGTAACAAAGGCAACTTTTTTTTTGTGAACAAAAAGCCCCCCAAACCCTCCCCTTTGCTGCTGTCATGCCTTGTTGTACATAGGAGTGAAAAGTAACAAAATCTACTCTTTAAAAGTGCTCCATTTTTATTTTTTTAACATTTTCTATTTTTCTGTTGTTATTGTTTCTAAGTAATAACTGCTTACAAGGAACACTTCCCAGCGATAGATCTCAAGATACTTAAAATAGACATTACTTTTTCCTCTATATATATGAGCAACTTGCGGAGCAGGGAAGTAACAATTCTCTCCTAAAATGACCTGCAGAGTCAGTGGTGCAATCAGGAAGACAATCAAGCCACGTCATCTGGGAAACATATATTTCTATCAAAAAAATGATGGGGAAATGGGATTGGAAGGTAGCCAGATTTTATCAGTCTTTCATAGAAAATGAAGTGGCCACAATACAGAAAATCAAATACTGTCTGAAGGTCTGGGCAGGAACCACCTTTTCATTTGGAATTTGTAAAGCATCCAGCTCAGTGTAGTCTTTGCTCCACCTGCATGACTCCTTGCTGTGATGGGGACATTTGGGGATCCCTTCCAGTGACACTGTCTTCAACTCCAGTTGTGCTGCTTTGAAGGGTTCAAGTCATTGGCTTACTCTTATTTGAAAGTAATTGTGTATTTAATAGATTAACTTTGGAAAACCCTGACTGCCATGAAAAATTAAGTAGGTTTTTTAGAGACTGGTGGATGGCTGCCAAAATACTTGGCATCTGTGAGAGTTTTAAATTTTTGTTTGATGTGTCTTTGGCAGATGATAGGCAATAGTAATGGCTGACTCAGAGCCAGAAAAACTTTAAAATTAGAGTAATTGATTTGCTTCAATAATAATAAAAAATGAATGCTTTTTTGAAAAGTTCTTGAGTACTCAGGATGTCCCTTGTTTTGTGGTGGGTGAATGCTCCCCAAACTATTGTGTGACCAGTGATTTCAGTGCAGAAGGTAGATAGGCTGATTAGAGGTTTAAACTGGGAGGCATGACATCTGAGAACTCCTCTGTCCATGGTATAGAGGGCCAGCACAGCACTTGCCATGACAAATGTATGTGAATTAAGAAAGAAAAGATTAATATTAATACATCATCACCATAAAATGGTGGGTTCTTTGCCACTTTGGGCAATGAAATTGATGGCAGAAGCTAAAAATAAATGTAAAAGAGGTTAAAACAGCCTTATAAAAATGCAACTAATTGTCTGTATTTTCTTTAAATTGCAGTTATAAATTATAAGCAAGACAGAATCAGAGTTTGACTAGAACTAATAGCAAATGCACAGAGTATGCAGCAAGTGGATAAAAATCAAAAGCAGCCCAAGAGCGAAAGTGTTCCAGAAAGGAAGGACAGAAAAAAATTCACTCTGTTCTTCAGATCTAATGGAGTTTGGTTAAAACTCAAGAGTATCAGTTAAGTGGCTGCCTGCTAATGCATAATTTATGGAGGGTAAAAGATCTATGTAGTTAATCGAATGACTCTCACCATACAACCAATAATTCTTCATAGATCCACTTCAGCTTTCTTCTCTCAAAAGTTACTGCTTCCTCTTCTGCTCCAAGAAGGGCTGATATTCCCTGAAGCACGTGGTTCAGTCAGTTGGTTTGGCCTCTCTGCATTTCAGGGTGCAGAAGCTGAGGGAGGAAAGGAGGATGACACTTCTCAGGGGTATACTAAGGAAGCAGAGAGAGAAGAGAAGGAGAATGATAGGCTCAGGACCATCCAAGACAGTGGATGGCGTGTTTGCTTTGGAAGACAGACTAATAATTTAGCTTGACCCATTGTATTTTGGTAATACTATACCCTCAGCTGAAGGAAAAAGAAAAATGTTAGAAAGGTGCCTTCTGGGGACCTGGAAGGCTTTTAGGCTGGCTCAGCCAACCCCTTTGGTTACTTCTTTAGGTTTGCAGTGTGACAAAGGGGAGCCAGTTCCTGTTCAAACCTCATGGTGAAGTCCTGAGGAGAATTGAAGGATCTGGGCTTGAATGAGCTGGTGTTGGATACCTTCTTGCATATCTCATATTTTCCTCCTATTGAGAAACTGTTTTGGATCAATCCCTGCCTATAATTCAGCAAGATTGCGTCTTTGTTCTGGGTGAATAGAGCATCTGCAACATTAAGGTATTATGTACTGTAGCTAGGTAAGCATATTAATGACTCTTTATATTATTATCTCCTAGTCTGGTATTAGATCTGCAAAGGACAAAAAAAAAAGAGGAACAGTTTATGTGAATTTTTTTCTTCATTTCCCCTTTAATTCCCCCACACTTCTTTGAGGGTATTATGTATTTAATCTTAGAGCCACTAGAAACTTCTTTTATTGCTGAATCATTCCCAGTAGTTTAAGAATTGACTTTAAGCAGCACCACCTATTAATGAAGGAACACATATAATGCACTTAGTGAGAAAGATCCCAGTGGGTTCTTGAACAAGTTCCATGTATATTTTTTGTCCTGAATATAAGTTCCTGAAAACTCTTAAAGCAGTCTACTGAACCTAAGCAGGTAAGCAAGTACATTCCATTCCCTTCTGTATAATTAGTTTACAGATGTGCAGATTTGAAAACCTGAAAACACCTTGGGTATATAATGCAGGCCAT
The DNA here is from genome assembly GCF_000695815.1 of Acanthisitta chloris. Classification (NCBI taxonomy): domain Eukaryota; kingdom Metazoa; phylum Chordata; class Aves; order Passeriformes; family Acanthisittidae; genus Acanthisitta; species Acanthisitta chloris. Next base: position 80,460 of record NW_008675241.1, read on the forward strand.
AAAATTTCACAAAGTTATTGGTGCATGAAAGTTGTACTTAGGTGGAAGGGTATATGTAGTGATATAAAGCCATCAAATAATGTAAAATTCCCTGATGACTCAATCCTTACTGACTAGATACTCATTGACCTATTTCAAGGCTGAAACTTGTTCATTTTACTTTGCAGCCATGAAGCCTTGCAATATTTATAAAATACTTTAAAATGTGTCAATATCCTTTACCCTGGAATATGTATTACACTTTTGGCAGCCTTTTATAG
>NW_008675241.1:80750-92707 GCF_000695815.1 Acanthisitta chloris
TTCCTGACTAATTTTGACAAGTGGATTGTTCTTTAGTGGAGTGGCCTATATTTTTTTTTCCATAATCAGGCTAGAAATTACACAAGGGTATTTTGAATGTGCCTGAAGATCTCCCCCTTACTTTTTAACCTAGAACCATGAACATTTGCTCTTGGCATTAGACATTTGTCTATTGCCCATCGAAAAAGGAAGCTAGTGCGTGATTTTTTGGTACAGAATTCAAATCCTTGTAAACCTAAAAGTGGTTGATGGTAATTTTTATCAATAATAGTATATACATACTCTTATTCCATTGATAATAGAAACTTATTATTCATAGAAATTTAGCCAAACGTAACATACCAAACCATTAAATTATCCAAAAAGAAATTTATTAAATGTTCAGAAATTTAGTAAGCATGATCTATCATCAGTTTCTCTTATCTGTTTTTCAAGACCAATCTTGAGTTCTTTATATACCAACTTTTCCAAAAAAGCTTTGTGGAGAAACACAGCTATTTATTTAGAGGAAAACCACACCTATTATGCACTCCATGTTCAGTCCCAAAAGGAACAGTGCTATTCCCAGACCTAGATAGTATCAGCAATCTCAACACATGTTTTAATGAGAATAACTTCCAATTTTCAATTGCACCAGAAGATGGCAATAGTAATTTCTAGTAATCAATAGCAATAATAATCTCACTGAAGTCAGTGGGAATTCATGAGGAAGGGAACTTGCAAGATGGTTTCATACTCTTTAGGTTAGCTTGGATTTCTCCTTTACAGCTTCTATCAAAATTTGAGATATATGGAGTTAAAAGCATGGGTTAAATATAGCTATTTAAGACAATTTGGATTTATTCTGTGTTTAAAAGTACAGTGAAATAGAATATTTGGAAACTGGGCTACTTAAATCAATATTAGCTTCAGTATACTCTGCTTCCACCACTCGTATGTCAACTGTGTCTCTTTGCTTTTATTTTATTCTTCCTTATTTTGAGGAAAGTCATATAACCACAGTCTACTTTAAGGCAAATGTGAAAATCCACCTGACATACTGCAGTTATTAGAACTTTTAAAGCCACAGCAAATTTCAACCATTTTATCAGTCCATCTATGAGCTTGTGAAAGAATATCTTGACATTTCAAAAATTGTGCATAAATTCTCCTGCATATGCTGTGATTTCTGAGCTAGCCCCTGCTAGTGTGTAGTGGATTGCACTGGGTCCTGTAATGACTTACAGGCCTGATACACAGGTAGTAAGTTGTTCATTTCCCTAAGATATTGTTACTGGAATTACTGTTGTCTTGCTAAACAGAATCATAACTAAAATTTTTGGTTTTGCTGTTAATTTCTTGATGTGGCATGCTGAGCAATCCTAAAGTGCTGAGCACATCTTTTAACAATATATGAATATTAACTTAATCAAAGCCATAACTCAGGGTGTCTTTCAACATTAAAAAGGGTTTGGCAGCAATACTAGGATAAAATATTTCATCCCTACTGATTGTTCTTGCCCAAAGCAATACTATGAAGTGAACTGAACTGGAATCCAGCTGAAATATTCCCCTCTTAAGGAAAAAAAAAAAAAGATGAGTGTGCTATTTGATATCTGGATCCATTCTCTGCTGTGGTTCAGGGCTGCCCACAGAGGTGGTTGTTTCTCACATGCAGGAACAAGAACTGTGCAGCATAACATTTTAAAGCCCAGATAATGTAAATAAGAATGAGATGTCTGTTTCTGTGGGCTAGTGGCTCCATTTGCATTGAGGCAACTTGTGCTGAGCTCCTTCATTATTGTTCTGGTGCCTCTTTGCAACCATGTTGACCTCCAAGTCAAACAGGCATTTCAGTTTGGTGAATCACATCTGCATCCTATCTCAATTCTCCATTGATTTTCTCTTATGGAGGTGTCAGTAATGGGATAGGCTTTGTGCAGTATATCTCAGGCAGGTGCAAGCAGATTTGCCTTTGCTAAAAGCTGATTCTTATCATGTGAGCATGGCCAAGAGCATGATAAGCCCATGCTACCAAGCAGAACTGAGAGACAGGGCACAAACACCTGAATGTGATGCCTTATGTAGTTTCTGGTCTGTTGAAAATGTGGAACCTCTCCACATCTTCCCAAGTCTGATGCTGTGCTTGCATCAACTCGTTCAGGTAGTCAAGCGTGGTGGGTAGGGCATGGGGTCATTGGCTAACAAAACCCAGACTACAGGAGAAGCAGAAAGGCAAAGCAATGCAAAAATCAGCCATGAATTTTAAAATTTAATTCAAATTGCATACAGATGTTCGGGGTAGGCTTTTTCTCAATTATTTAACTGACGCTATAGAGCCTGTTCCTGAGAAGTACTGCTTTGATCTGGGTTATGTATGAATAGCTGGTTTCTTTGCAACAACACTTCCCTGAGCATGCCTGTAAATTAAGCATTCAAATATGTAAGCTCACAGCAGACCATAAAACAAAGATGTTTTAGAATGTACTGTATCCTTCCACGGGGACTTCGCATAATCACAGTAAAAGTACAAGTGCTGACCCAACTATTTGACTTGAGTTGGGAAAGGAGAGAGAGAGTAGAGGTATCAGTGTCAGCAGGGGGTTCATAATCTGAATAAACTTTCAAATGGAAACAATATGGAAAAAGCTCTGTACCTTAAGGGCAGAACAGCTTCATTGTATAAAATAGTTTATTTGGTCTGTTACGGCTTTCTCTGCAGAACAAAATTACCAGTGTCTGCTGGCTAAATGGAAAACAGTTGGATCATAAAAATATCAAATGAATCTATTTGGCAACCCCTAATAATCTACACATATTTATGTAACTCTCTTTTTTTTTTTTCTTTTATATACTGTCTGGAAATATAGCCCGAGGCTTCCTTAGATCTCCTGGCAAGAACTAGCATTCAGATCACCTCTGCTAAAATACATTACTTAGAACAGGTTAATTTTTATTAAGTTCTTTGAAGGTTTTTATTTGCTCCTTCATAATGATTTTTGTATTAGAAGAGCTCTGCTTATTCATAGCAGACACAGATGTTTACATTACCAGGAAAGCCCTAACATCTGCTTTTCAGTGACCATCAAACTTCAGTGAATTAGTAAATATGGAACAGATTGTGAATTTGTTTTGAATACTTGAAAGTGGGAGTATTTAAAACCTGCCTCAGAGCTTTTGGGTCCCACAGAAAAAGTAAGCTGCTAATGAATTTCTGATTGTTTAGAAGGCTTAAAAAGCAGCACAACCCAGCCTGCAAATCTGGGGGTTCCCAACTGCTTAAAATGAAACTTTGCATAGTTTCTATATAAAACAAAAAGACAAAGTATAAGTCTTGAGAATTATTTCTGCTAACAGAGTCAGAGGAGCCTCTTCTACAAGGTGATAGATGGGTATCTTTCTTGCAGAGGTCATGTGCCCTCAGAAGAAACCAAATCTGTGCTGCAATTTATCTCTAATCTATTTTTCTTAGTACTATTGTTCCCTAACAGATACAAAACTGTTATGTGACTTACAGATATGATCTTGCCTTTTGTCTAGACGAAATAATAAGCCCAACACAGCAGAATCATGTTAGACACCCACTGACTTTATTAAGGTCAGTGACAATATTGCTCTAAATTTAAGTGAAACTAGTTGTTTTTTCTTCTTCACAGACTTGTTTCATTTGATTTAAAAGCTCCAAATGATTAATATATCTACTAAAAATAATTTGCCTTTTTTTTTCTACTATCAGATTTTCTAGCCACTCGGAGTCCTTTCCATAGAAATTGCTTCAGTGGTTGCAAGTAATCATGTTCATCATTTTTACCTGATGCTGTTTCTATAACTCTTATCTTCTACACAAGAATTTTCTCTTTCACTGCAGGCATTTTCTCAAAGCTGTAAATTTTATAATTAGAGAACATATGCTAGAAAGTTCTAGACTGATGAGACATCTACATTAATTTTGGGATACAGGAGAGATTCATCCTTAAAGAAGAAAGAAGAGATGAGCATCAAACTCTCACATGATTTGAAATCTCAGTTTTATGTGCACTGATGCTTACACAACTTCATATAGGCCACTTAGGAAAGTTGCTTGCAATGTGATGTCAAAATTCTGAAATAATACTTTTGTTTAAGTGCCAAGTAGATTTTAGAAACAAGATCTTGGTATGTGGGTCTTTCTATAGTTAATGTGTGTTGTCCAATTCTTCTGCTCTCCAGTGTTATTTTTACCAAATAACTACTTATTTTTGGTCTCCAAGACTGTCCATTTTGTTATGAGGCTTAGAAAGAAACTTCTCATTTGTATTGATCAAGATGATGGTAGAGAAGTCAGGTAGCACCTGGCTTCATATACCCTCATAACATCATAATAACTCATAAAATTTATGAAGACTTTGTTGCTTTTGCCTTTTTGATTAGAAAACTTTGAGGACCAGGCATTTTAATTTTTAGTTTGTGAGTGCAGTTGGGGAGGTCTTCTGGGAGGATTATCGAGCTAGAGATCTAAAGTGTGTTCTGTCACTTAAAATGGGGCTATATGATGCATCTGAAAGGCAATCAAACCCACTCTATGTGGTGTCCTCTGAAAGACAGAGGATCCCTTCAGAGCTCTGCCTCTTTAGAGAGAAAATGCATTCTCCCTGGCTCTTGCATGCTTTGTTCTGGCTTTTGTGATCTTCATTCTCTGTGTTCCCTGAAAAATATCACTGTTTCTGTGATTTATAGATCAAAATGCATTCTCTGATGTAGCTGGAGCTTGATCCCTTAACTGCTTTGAAAACTTGAATCAAGGCTTTCTGCTGATGTAAGAACGTGACTGGATGCCACTGGAAGTTTTTCAGCATAAGCTTCATGTTCCTACTCAACCCAGAGCCCTGGAAGAAGGGCAGTCACATAGTCACCATCAGGATCTGCAAGTAACTTTGATTTTTGGGTTTACCCATGAATTACAAAATGGAGCATAGAATTACAAAGGTTTGTGTCACTTTAGCTACTCCTTCATCCAGGAGAAACACATACCTAAAAAGGTATGGGTGGTGAAAAATATTTCTGGAGAACTTTACCATTCAATATAGAACTTTGTATCACTCTAAGTGACAGATTTTGCCAGTATTGGAGGAAAAGATGACTATATTTTTGAAGATTTTCTGCTATCTGGCATGATTTTGGTCCTATCTCAGTTCTGTATGGGTTGTTGTTTCCTGCATTCTCAAGCTAAGAGGTCTTCTGATTTGAAGAAGGTTTAATGATTGCCTCATCTTAAAATGGGTAGTATATAGCAGTGTGTTATTGGAACTCTACTGGCACCTAAACCAGCCTGTCTTGAGTCCTTTTCTCTGCCACAAGTCCATAAAGAAGAGGGTGAATAATGTAATAACTTTGTCTTTTGAAGCTTCTGATTTTTTGTTTCATTTTTGATGGAAATTTTGCTACCCAAGAATTTTTTTCTCTCATCATCTAGAACAACTTCTATGTGTAAACACACAAAAACTTGTTTGATTGCAACCTGTGTATTGTGGTTCAGTTTCATTAGCAGCACCTGCCTATTTCCAGAAAAAGAGCTTAATCTTTGGACTTGAATTAAATGTGATATCCAGAGATATTATTCCACTTTTATTCTGCAATTCAGTGCACAACAATTCCAATACCTTAAAATGCACTAATATCAGTGTGGTTCAGTTTAATTTTCTCTTCGCTCCCTCCCCTTTCAACTATAGTTGAAAACTGGAAAGGGATAAAGTGGGGCAATTGCATTTTGTAGAAAATTACCTTGCTGATTCCATATTTACAGCCTTTATTAACCTGACAGGGAGGAGTGGAATATCCAACAAACCAAGAATGGGGTTGAAAATGTCAAAGTTGTGGAGCGTAGTACCATAATTACCAAAGTACATCAGGTATTATTAGAATTTTGATAGTTCCCTCTTATGACAAGTACAGTAATGAGAACAGAAAATATACAAAATTAATTTATTTTCATGCCAAAAATAGTAATGAGGTGAGATGATTACATCCAATTTGCAATCTCAAAGTTGTCATTTCCCGATGGACTGGACCAGTAATCTTAGAAGCTTAATTAAATCAGTAGTAATAATTCCTCCTCCCTTCCCCCTTCTGCTCAGAAGAGGGAAAATTTAATGGAAAGGCAAGAGGATTTCCACAATAAAAGTTGCCTTTGGGTTTGCACTCAAAACAATGATTAAGCAGTGTATTACATACTTTTATCTATGCTCTTGAACACTGCTCATTTCAGAGCTCCTGAGTTAATCTGTAGAAGAGACCTTACGAATTGTTAAACACATTCCTGAATGTACATTACTTTCATTGCATGGGAAAATTTTCTCTCATTGTTGTTTCTATAAACACTATACCTATGTTTTAATTTCCCAGAACAATAGCAGAACAGTTTTCCTGCAATGATAGGACAAGGGGTAATGGATTCAAACTGAAGGAGGAGAAGTTTAGGTTAGATATTAGGAAAAAGTTTACTCTCAGGGTGGTGAGACACTGGCACAGGTTGCCCAGGGATGTGGTGGCTGATATAAGGTCCTTTCCAACCCCTAAATTCTATGATCCTATGATTCTATGTAAATATCTGAGATTGTGATCGAATAATAGTTTTCAGCAATATGATCATCTGTTCATATTGTAAACTAATTTGTGCAGCATAATTGAAAGGTCAATAAGGTAACTGGCATCCACTTAAAAATCATATTCAACAGCACTACACAAGCCTCCAGAAATTAGGATTTTCATTAGGCAATTAGTAGCACCCACATTTGGTTGCATTTTCTACCCTGTAATGTCCATGAAAATGGAAGTATTTATTTTATGCCACCAATAACCATTCATTACAAATTAGACTATCTCAGTGTTTTAGGCTGAGTATTTAGTGGTACTTTCTTGAAAGAAGGACAAAGAAATGGGAAATTGAGTGCTGATCCAGCTTTCTTGTAAAATAGCTACAGCAAATTTGTCTGTCCTGCTTGATATTTCCTTTATTTCTCTGCCACATCTTTTCCTCTTTCTCAGGAACAAGGACTACAAGAGAAGTCAATTTAATTCTCTGATTTTCTGAAACCTGTAAGAAGCTATTTTCCTTACAAGTTAACTCTGTTAGCATCATCCCCATCTGATTCTTCCTCATCAATTTAATATATTTTTTTTCACTAAGGTCCTCTGATTAGCATCAGCTTTCAAGTATGAAAACTAATTTGCAAAATCTCTTAGATATCCTAATTATTAACTAGATTCTTATATCTGAGGGTTTATTTCTCTCTTAAATTCGACACCTCTTAGAAGCTGGAGACAGGGTTAATGGAAACCACCTTAAAAGACTAAGGTCCTTGGTCACACTGCTAAAGTAGTAGGTGGCAAAAAGTGCTTTATCTAATATTTTATGATCATCTGCTGCTGATATTTCTAATGAGAATCTTTACTGACTTGTTCCAGTGCTATTAGATACATCAGCAAAAAATCTGGAAGAAAATATATGGACTTATTACTGAGAAAATGTGCAAATGACACTAAGGCTGATTGAACAGTAAATAATTATGAAGATAGCTCATATATACAAACTGGTCTAATTTGCTTTCTAAGGTGTTTCTTTTTGGAAAAAACACTCATTTGTTGAGATGGCCAAATGCAAGTTTGCAAGGTTGAGGACAAAGAATGTAGGGCATGCTTGCAAGGTGTGGGATCATATCCTGGGAAAACACCATTCAGAGACAGACCTGGAGTCACAGTCAAGATAATAGTTAATGTTGTGTGAGCTGCCAGAGTTGTGTTATAGCAATAGGAACAAACGTGAACCTTGAGTAGATAATATTAACTTAGAGTTGCTGTACCTACTACAAAAACGTTGAAGGTCTTTCCAGCCAAAATCAGTAGACCATCAAAAGTTGCATCATGGCATGCAGCTGCCAAAGCCACTCAGCAAAACAGAGAAATCTGAGATTTTCTAACCAGTTGTGCAAGGGAAGAGTTTTACAAGACAAGGTCTGTCCAGCTATGTGTCTCTTCTTGTGGGTGTCCTTCCTGGAATGCTGAGAAGGAAGGGAAAAAGTTATTGATGGTGGGTAGTTGCTGTTGCTGTGTCCTGGAAAAGGTGCTGGCAGGGTGACATCAAGGCTTGAGAAGGTGCACTCACTCCCGTCATCCCTGCCATGGGGCTGCTGTGGTCTGTAGGGAACAGTGGGCTGGGGTTTCTGATGGCTTTGGCTGTGACAGTGTTGTGATCTAACCCCAGCTGGCAACTGAGTACCAGCCAGCCACTCACTCACTGGCCCCAGTGGGATGGGAGGAGAATCTGAGAAAAAAAGGAAAAGTCATGGACTGAAATAAGAACAGTTTAATTAAGCCTCTGTCAAATATAATAATAATACAAATAATAATGGTTCATAATAATCAGGTCCCTTGGTGCTATTGGCTTTGTAAAACTCTACTCCCCAGAAACCCCCCATGCTCCCTACTGAATGTCTAGAAGTTTGGTGTTTCTGCTTTACCTCCCCTTTACCCACATGCAACATCCTGCATCCCTCATGGTGCTGCTCCTGTGCTGTTTTGATTCTTGCTCTGTCTTCTTCCCTGTGCAGCAATTTCTCATGCCACTCCTGCAGTATTCCATGTCTGTAATGCTCACCAAACCTCAGTCAGGGATAGACTCTGAGCTGCTCATTTGCCTGCAACTCTAATAGGTAAAAAAAATCACACTATTTTAGAAATGCTGATGCTATCTAAGGCCTGGCTGCCTTATGAATTTGTCCTCATTTATGTAAACCTGCTGTCATTTCTCCTATTTAATTGCTGTTAAAGAGCCTCCTCTTACACTACATGTATTGCACCCAGAGATTTTCATCTGACATGCTACTTGCTGTTTGCCAAAGCTCTACAGTAATTTGTGAATATTAGGTGTAGTCTGAATCCCTTTGTGAAATCCAGTGTTTGGAGCTTTACTTTTTAATTTTTTATAACTTCATGTGATCACAGAAATAAATACAACACAGGTTGTGAGAGTACACCAAGGACTTTAATGAAAAAACAAGTCAAGCTTTCACTTATCTATTAAGTTTCTATTTTCCCAGAAGAAATTGTTTCTGTCAATATTTTATTATGACAGGGATGAATGGGAGAAGGAGGGGAAGTCTAATCTAGGCAGATGGTTGTCAAAAACTGCACACGGAAATGGAGAATATAGAAAGAAATAAGAGGAAAGTTTCCCCCGTTTTGTTTTTATGTCACAAATAGTGAATAAAAGATACATTACAGACAAATAAAAAATGGTAAAAATGAAGTAAAGCAGGAAACAAAAAAGAACAAAGGCAAAGTTGCTGAAAAGTATTTTGTAGACAAATTTGTGTTGTTACTCTTTGAATTTAATAGTCTAACGAGTGATAGGAATGAAAACAATAAAAATTATGTCAATAATAAAACCCATATCTGTGGATTGATAATCTCATCTTTGAGATATCGTAAGGAAAACTAATTTTGACAAATAGAAAATAATGTCTTTTGGGGTGTTTCTTGGTTTCTGACAAATGGTGTCTCTTGGATGCAAGGACAAGCCAAGCAAACTTGTCAGATAAACTGCTATCAGTCTTGCATCTGATTGTGGGTGAAGCTGAATATTCACTCAAAATTTTCTTTCCAGTTAGAGACTTCTTGTTAGTCTCCTCCCTGATTCTTGCTTTGTACTGGAAAATCATAGTTTGAAACAGTCTTTCCATATTTAGAGGAGTTTCTAGATAAGAGACATGGACTAATTACTTGGCATGTAATTGAAACATACACTAGTTCAACAGAAAATTGAACTGCTGGACAAGAATGTATTTACCAGTCTTTTAAAAACAGTGTTTGACTGCCTTGCAATCTTCATCTGTACAAATATGCATATATTGTATTTTAATGCTCATAGATGGGAGAGCAATTCCTTAATGGAATCTTTCACAAACAGATTAGGACTACACAAGTGACTCTTGGTGCCACTGCAGAATGTGTTTGTGTGGTCAGGTTATGGGGTTACTGAACCTCACACTGCAGCAGAATTTATTGAACTGATTACAGGGTAAAGAGGGGCTGAAACATGCATTTCAGGTCAAGTAAGTGCCTTTGAACTGTGTAAAACTGAGGGTCTTCATTGCCTCCAATTATATAATACATATAGTAGTACTGTGTTTTACATAGTATATATAAAATATATATACTGTGTATTGCTACAGTAATGATGACAATTCCAAAGTATGAACATTCTTTAAAAACAAAGGAAAACAAGGGATTTTTTCCCCTGATGATTTGTATCTGAATTTTATTTTGAAGGCTAGCATTTCCTCATTCCTTCTGGAGAAATTGTTTTAAATCCACAGTCTGTTCCCAACTAGTATTTCAATTACTGTTGCTTCCTATTCAAAAAGTAGAGAGGCATCACTTTTGTATAAAAAAAATATTGCTGTTCTTAACTCAGAGTTTAATTTGAGTACTGAAAAATGTGTACACTGCTTTGGTGGCTTAACAGGTACTTTGAGCCCTTGTAAACTGATTTATACTAGCAAGGATAAAAATTACAAGGGTTACTAATCTTCACGCTGAAATCATTAAGATAATTACCACCAACTGTTTTATTATCCAAGCATATTAAGGGAAATGCAGTTGCATCCTGGAGCAATGAGTAAAAACTGAGTAGGTATGTACCAATCTGCTTTAAATGACATGTAGAAAAATGCAGATCAAACTGGTAGATGTGCCTTGTAGCATTGCATAGCTTTCTCACTGGTAACCCTAAGAAGTGTGTATATCAAGTGGAATATTCTCTCTGCAAGCAAGTCCATTATTTTTTACAATATGACCGCATCAGTTCTCCTTTGCTGGTAATTTCCACTCATTGCAGTGCTCCCTCTGATTTGGTTTACATCTCTTCCTCCCATCAGATAAAGCTATTACATGTAATTTTTTTTAAGTGAAAACCCCATACTTTTAAAATCTATTTGTAGCACTTGAAAAAAATTATTTGTGATTTAAATCTTCCAAGGAAATGAACAAATCTTAGAGGATTCTCTCTTTTAATCATGCTGCAAACAAAGTTATAATTTCCTTCTTTTAGTGTTTGGCATTACAAATATTTCCCATTCTCCCAATAGGAAAATATAAATGCCTCCATGAAGTCTTCTTAGGCTGTTGTCAAATTCAGAAAAGGTACAAAAGTTATTCTGAAGGAATAAATACTTCAGTGCTATCATCTACACCAAATCTGTGCTACCACCTTTCTCAGCACAGTTTGAGAAAACCTTTAGTGAATAAAATAATGATTAGTTTCAGTAATGGGGTAGAAGTGGTTAATAAGCAGTTGACTTGTATTGTTTAGCTGTTGTATTATTTCAATATTTTAATATTGAAAGCAAGGTGGCGGCAGGGAAGGCTGTTAGGTAACTTTTGCAATTTTCTACTCTGCAAACTCATCTGGGATCTGTGCAATAGGTACAGGCTATGACAACCTGACTAGGCAAAGTGAGCATCATGAGCTAATAAATCAGAAAATGAGGCTTTATATGTAAGCTGTATATATTTAAGAAGTGCCTGTTGGGTATCAAGCCCTTGCAATCAGGGTATATATTCTGCATAGATGGGGATTAGACAGGGAGTTCTGTACAAATAATTACAAAGAAACTTGAAACAGTTTAGAAAAATTGGAAAAGGGCCAGTTTTACCTGTCTGTTCATATTCTCTCCTTCCAAAGAACTGCTTTCCAAAGCAGAAGGATGTATTGCACAAATGAGCAGCAAACCTGTGGTTTTCACCTGCACAACAGGTCTCCTTTCAGACCCATGCATCAGATGCTCTTAGCTCCTCACTACTGAATCACAAAAATGAAAGGCAAGTGATCTGTGGGAAAACAACAAAGCAAATAAATACAAATAAAGGCATAATACCTAGAGGTTTTTCTTGGTTTGGGTGAGTTAAAGCCACATGTGTATGAGACTCAAATTTCCTCTTTC
>NW_008675241.1:92737-103064 GCF_000695815.1 Acanthisitta chloris
TCCCAGGGTGGTGTGCTGCGGCGTTGCAACACGTGAGAGAGACCTTTAAGTCTGTGGGCTTGAATGACATGCACACTTCTTTCAATGGTTATGAGTTTTGGCAAAATAGAAATACAAAATACATCAAGGCTACCACTGTGCATCTCTAACAGCTGAGGCAGTCCAAGTCAGTACCTGGGAAATGAAGGCATCTACCAATAAATTCCTATATTGCAGATGTTTTCAACACTACTGTATTATAACCCAACTTTTTAATGGCTTCCTCTCCTTTCCACCATACATTTCCTCTGTATGTCAGAAGTAATCCTTCCTGTGGGAAGCCCCACTATTGTATTAAAGGCTCCCTTACCCCGTGAAGCTGTAAAAGCCAGGATGATTATGCCAGTGAACAAAATCTTCTGTACACACTGTCATACCCTTAACGGGTGTAAATTGACTTAGCGTCATTGACTTTAATGGCCCTATATTTGCAAAACATTTATGTCAACTGTGAATCTGAACCACTGTATTAAATCCATTACGATGAAAGCAAACTATCCAGGATCTATATTTACACTTTAGATGATCCTGTGTAAATACATCAGGAAAACATTTCCAGGAAGCTCCCCATTTAACCATTTATAGAGGTCCAATTACTCTGTATTTCATTAAAATTACCTACTCAAAGAATTAAGGAGAGGAAAATAAACAACCCTTAGGGCTCATGTTTGTCATGGGTCTGCCACAGAGTCACAGGAGATCCCTTGAGGTCCTGCCTCATTGTAAAAAATTTTTTTGCCTTTGTGAACAGAGTTTGAGCTTTCACTTGCATCAAATCAAAAACACGATGGTCTCACAAATATATAATATTACAAAGTTCAAACTGTCTCAAAACAATGATTCCCTGGAGTTTTGGAGAGGAACAGGGAAAACAAAGGTGAGGTTTTTTGGATGTGGCACCTTGCTTGTTTTTGTTTCAGCTCTGTGGTTGTAAGGGATGTGTACAAGCCTTGTGCATTAGTCCAATGTAGAACATGTAAGAAATGTCTGACAGATGGGAAGTGCCCGGGGGATCTGAGGTCAGAGGATAACTGATTGCTCGTACATTATCTAGTAAAATAAATAAATAACTGACATTTTAGTCTCTACAAAACCAGTGAAAAACACATAACTTGACAGTTTTGGACAATAAATGGATTCTCAAACACAACTGTTCAGATTTTAGAGATAACATTGAATGATCTTCCTGTTAGGAAGTAGGATATGGAATGCTGCCTAATTTTCACTATTGCAGACAAGTTGGAAATAACAAGAAAATAAAAGTATAGATTTTTTTACACAATAATGATACATGAAATTTCTGGAAAGAATGATGATCCTTTTTAATTATGTGACAATTTGGAAATTTTTTATTTCTTACAGAATGGCTATGAAACTTAGGCACAAATATTTCACAGAGAAGCACTCTAGACAAATGGATAATGAAAGAAAACATATGCAAGCCAGATGACCATGGGTTCCTGGTTATAGGTGATCATAGGTGAAGAGTAAAATCTTGACAGAAAGTAGTTGAATCAAATTGTAAGTTCAGCTCTTTCTGTGCTTTCCTTTACAGTTTTCTTTGGATTTTCTCCTCCTGTGACCCTCTCTGAACGTGGTTGACAAGACCTTTGTGTGCAAGCACTCTACATAACATCTGTAAGTAGAGGAGAAGGGAAAGGGGTGTGTTTCACACCAGCCCTTGGGCAGTATTTTGTCACCCTTGTCAAAGGATGTTAAAAGATGGTATGGGAAGTAGTTCCCGTTTGGTAGCATAAGAAGAAAAGGTCTGACAGTTTGCTGCATATGAAAATAGCCACTGCCCACTTTCTAGTTGCAGCCTTAGTCTTCCATTCAAAAGCTGCCGGCTAGATCTCTGGTCATACTAGTACCATTCATTAAATGAGGGGTTGGGGATGCAGTGTCTTGCATGGGAAAGCTGTAAGAAGTTGGTATGGATATTATTTTTACCACCTAATATCTGACAGCCATGAGATGTGGGTTTGAGGGAATAAATTTGGCAGATTCCAGTATACTTATGAGTGGTTTGGCCAAGATTTCTATAGCCTGGTGGGACATATAGGCACTCAATTGAGTTGAACACTAAAGGAAAAACAGAGTTAAACTAACTGCCCTTATCATGCTGTATTGAATAGGAAAGTAGGACAGAAATCAACTTTGTAGTCAGAATCCTAACTGGGTTTGTGTGTACAGAAAGGACATCACCTTCACACCAGCCTGTGAGTTTATACTCACAGTTTACCTTACACTGAGACATTGGTAATACAGAATATGTTAATGAATGTCCTCACAACACCACAAAGTAACTAATGCTGTTTGCTTGCTGAAGACTAGTGTCAAAAATCTGTGGCTGTTTTTAGCTCAGATCTTCTAGGAAGTCACCATGCCGAGACCATGCAACAGCCTGTGTATAATTCAGAGATGAAGTATAATCTCTGCTTCCCTCCCGTGTCCAAAAATATTTTGCCCTGGAAACTCCTGCTGGGCTGACTCATCTGTATCAGAGAACACAAGAGTGATTCGGTTGCGATGCCCACGGGTTTTTTCCTATAAGTGTGTGTCATATGATTTTTGTCCTTGAAATTTGTGGAAAGAAAAGATTGCTGACCCAGTTCGCATCATGCAAATGTCGAAGTATCCTGTTGCCCATGACTCAGAAGCAGACTTTTTATTGAAGACAAGCTACTAGTAACTGCAGGTTATAATTGTTTATGTAATTCCGGTGGCTTACAGGAAAACTAGGTGAATAACAATTTAAATAGGTTGTTGACCAATTTCTTTATACAACTACAATACTATTGCATGCTAAATAGCTACGTAGTGGCATACCAGAGTTTATAGAGAAGCTACTCTGCTCCATTTGAAAGTATGGGGCTTTCCATGCAGCACTATCCAGAGATAGCTTTAAGAAAAAATAATAAAACCATCACATTCTTCTCCATTATAATTGGCACCTGTCCATTTTAAAGGAAATAAAGGCACCGTGCATGCTGTCAAAAGATTTAGCCTGAAAATCTTCAGGATATATTGAGCTGAAAAGCTTTTAAGGTGCTTTCAACTGCATGTGTAATAATTACTATGCAGATGTAATCCTAGAAAATACAATGGAAAAATTCAGACTAATTCCAGATGTAAATAATTGTCAAGTAAGTGAGTAGTTCTATCAATGTCAGTGTGACTTTTCATGTAAAAACGGTAAAATTATGTCTTCAGTTTTTCTTGCCCTTTTCCAGAAGTACATTCAACAAGTTGTTGATGAATGTTTTGGAAAAATAAAATGTATTTCAAGGCTAAAATTTAGTAGGAACTGTATTTCAAGGTGCCTTGCAGATATTTCGACAGATGGCAGCTGCAACAGCATTGTTAATGTGCAGGTTGTAAAATTAAAAATGGGGGGAAAAATAAGAAGGTGTTTTAACTTTCACTAATTTGTGGTTCGTTCTATCAGTTACCAAAGCATGAGAGTTTTATCCAGCCTGTTTCACGAAATGAGCAACTTGTTTTAATAATTCTGGAAAATAAGCACATAAACTACATGAAGATTGATTTTTCAGCAGCAACAAAATACTTCATCTTTATTAAAAGTATTACAGCGTGAAGATTACCTTTTACCAATTTTTGTTTTTAAACCCAGCTTAAGAAGTTTGCTCAGGTTTCTTAAATGATGCAGTGACTCCAGCACAAGTGCCATGAGGAGAGGCTGAGGGAGCTGGGGGTGTTCAGCCTGCAGAAGAGGAGGCTCAGGGGAGACTTTATCACCCTCTACAACTCCCTGACAGGAGGTTGGAGTCAGGTGGGGGTTGGTCTCTTCTCCCAGGCAACCAGCAGGAGGACAAGAGGGCACAGACTCAAGCTCTGCCAGGGGAGGTTTAGGTTGGATCTTAGGAAGATATTTTTTAACGGAGAGAGTGATCAGGCATTGGAATGGGCTGCCTGGGGAGGTCATGGATTCACCATCTCTGGAGGTTTTCAAGATGAGACTGGATGTGGCAATTAGTGCCATGGTCTAGTAACGATGGTAGGGATGGACTCGATGATCTATGATTCTATGATCATTGATTCTATGATTTCTGGGATTTTAAACTGTTTGCTTTTGTGACATTATAAATACATTTTTAATTGTCAAGAATAACAAAGAAGAACAAAAGTTGCAGATAATCTAGCTTATTCGGAACAAGATCCAGCCTGAAGGTAGGTTTGTCTTTCCAAGTGGGGGAAAAAACAACAACTAAATGATGCTTTCACTTTACTAGGCTGATTAGAAGTATATTTGAGTGCCTCAAGTGATGTAAAGTTTTAAATCTATTGATTAAATTTGCATCTCTTAATTTAGAAATGATCATTCATGTGGAGTGCAGCCTAAACAGCAGAATCTTTCACTACTTAAGTATTGATTTTTAATATGTCAAATGCACTAATTAAAGTGGATATTTTTTAGATTGCTTTTTAAATATTAATATTTGCTCAAATTTTAACCACTGACATCAATGACATTTTGCAGAATTGTATGATATGTTACTCCAGTGGAGAAAAAGAAAACAAGCAGTCGTAGCTGCTTTCAGTACAGGAGAACTTGAAGACTGTGTCACATACCATAGAAATGCAGAAAAGTTCAATTTAGTTGAATGCAATGGTTCCGGCACTGCATGGTATTGATTGCATCCAGTGCTGATTAGTCATTCCACAATAAAATGGGTTGAATAAATGGGTTGAATAAACTGGCTTCAGGCATTATGGCCCTTAGTGTTGCAGTCTAACAGAGTTGTGCTATATGTTCATCAGTTTTTTAGTGAGTTCTTGCTCAGTAGCGCCTGTTTGGAGATCCTTCCTGGCACTTTTTGTCAGTTTCATCATTACAGAACTATTCTACATCAGTTAATCTTGGTGGTTTAGACCTATTTTCCTCAGGACAAAGGCAGCATGGTAAAATTTGAGTTGCATTTGACCTTCTTCACAGACCTTTCAAATGTTTTGAGATTTATCTTTTGAAGTACAATTTCATCCTCTTCTTGGAACTAGAGAGTTGAAGTCTAAGGTTATTTTTTTCAGCTGATAGAACACATTTAAAATTATTTAATCTTGAGTAAAATGTTGTTGTCTTCATCTGAAGAAAGAACTATCTGACTTTTATAGGCAATCAAATGTACTTAGCTGCCAGATGAACCCAGGTCTCTTCCAAGAGTGAGCCTAGTCTAAGGAGGCAAACAGACTCTCAAAGAACCATTTAAATGTGTGCAGTAAGTTCTTGAACTATAACTGTCTTTTCTAGTCCTTTATCCTTATTATAGTTGTCTTTTCCAGTCCTTTATCCTGATGCTCTATGCAGAAACAATAGACCCTTGAAATCTATTATATGGATGTAGCATGTTCCCTATAGACAAGGACAGTTTAAATGAATAAAATATAAATGAAAGCACGAGAAATTAAGAAACCTGTTGCTCACCATTACACAAAGGACATATGAAGAATAGGGTCTATAAAAAGGCATAGATCATTTAATGAAAATGAGAGTGGACATTGGCAGTGTTCATTCTTTGCTAATATCATCTAAAGAATCTCATTGTTATTGAAGGTTTTCTGTAATGGATGGAGAATAAAGACATAAGGGGATAATGTATTAGCGAACAAAGAATAATGTTACAAAGAAACAGTATAGCAATTTATGTAGAGAACAGGTAAATAGCAGAGCTTATTAGAAAATTAAATATGTTCTTTCCCTCACTGTCCTCTGAGCTGTTTGGTGATTTGGTGGTAGTGATTTAGATGTCCTAATTTAGTGTAAAATGAATTAAGGTTACTTATTTCCATTGACTGTAAAGGGCATCCAGCCAACTAGCTTGAATGTACATGCCTATACTGCACAGGTCAATACTTGGCAGATGAAATTATCTCCTATAATCCAAACTAATTGAGCAGAGACCCAAGATCAATCACTAGTTTTGGGAGAGCTCTGTAATATGAAAAAGAAGGAAAGCTGAGCTTAGCAAAGGTCTCAGACTATACTTACCTGCAGGGTGGATGCACAGGTCCTGGGTGTAGCTGTGCATGCTCAGCATCCTTATGCTGTCCTTATCAGGCAGATCTTGCAGTGATGTCAGCAATGGGAAGACATGGAAAAGATAATTCAGTCTTAAAAGGATCTGATGCTGCACTATGGGATTTCAGAATACTCGAGGTAGGTTAGCCAAGGTTATTCCAGGAATGTTGGTGTGTCACTTTGCCTTGGATCCAATGGGGAGTCAGATGACAGCTGGGCTATGGCTTTGTCACTTTGCAAACCTGGATTTTGTAAAATCATATAAGAAAATCGTGAGCATGAACATATTACTTTAAACCTCTGCTTTTATTATTGCCCATCCTGAAAAAGAGTTGCTGTGATCTCAGGTGGACTTCATTGTGCATTTATGTTCTGCTTAAATGTATTTTATATTCAAGCAAATGCCAGTGTAGGTTTTATTGCTACCAGAAAGCACAAAATGGAGATTCCTACCTAAAAAAAGACTCCAACTTTTATATTTATTCTGAAATGAATCTTCTTTAATGAAAGGGTTTGGCTGAAGTCCTTAAGTGCATATAAGTGATACATTTCTTCTAATCATAACATTCATTATTTTCAATCTGTAATATGCATATTTCTTTTTAAAAATACATAAAATTCTCAAACTCCTTGATTACTGGGGAATTCTGTGCAATGAATTTATGAGAGAATGTTTTCAGGCTTGTCAATAAAGCCTAAACCCCTGCTGTGCTGAAGCTTGTGTCATGTGCTGCTTACACTTTTCAAGCATTATATTATGACCCAGCTTTACCATCCTGTATTTAACTCTTATCAAATGTGTGATTTATCCCACACTAAAAGCACTGAAGGAACAAAAGGCAGTAATTGATATCATAATAAAACAGAGCTGCATTTAGAGCAAATAACAATAAGTAATAGAAGAGTCACATGGATCACAGGTGTGACTGTTGCCTTGGGAGTAGCATTTGCTTATATGGATGCTCTTTCAGTTATGTGATTAGAGGAAAACATTTAAAAATGCTAACAGCTATATTTACATTCCTGTTCCGTACCTTTAAAACACTTTTCTAATTTTTAGAAAGAAACAAACTCAGTGCATATCTGCTGAGCAGAGAATTTAAGGAGGTGAACATTTTCCCCAAGATTGAATTGCAGATGATTAGCAGACAGAACCTGGCAATAGAATCACTGATGTGAAAGGGGAAATGTTTTCCAAGAAAGCAATATACTTAGAGAAGGGAAGAGATTTAGCAGACACAGTAAAGATTCTTTCATTTAAAGCCTGCCGTATATTTGCACATTTATGTGTTATGTTCACCTGGTATATCTAATTTGTGATCAATATTTCAGCTACTGTATGGAAAAAGCTCTGGGGTCCTCAAGAAAAAAGCACTACTTCTGCTTTGGCAGTTCCAGCTCTCTCTAGTCTTATCACCTCGCCAGACAGCAGGGATTCGGAGATCTCTCAGGTTTTGTATGCTGATAATTTTGCAGGGGAAGTAGAGCAGTAAAAAAACTAGCTTCAAATTACTTTAAAATACACCCAAAGCAGTCTCTTATATTGGCAATTTTTCTATCCAAACCTTATTTTAAAATTGCAATAGATATGCCTTATATACTAGAGATAGAAAGGAGATATCACAGATACAGTTTTGGCTCTCCCTTGATGTAGGACTCTCATTTTGATAACAGGATGTCTCTGTATCTCTTACTACTGTATCTTATTTATAGTGTCTTTTTAAAACCTATGTTTGCATTCCCTTCTGTTTTCTTTCTCTTCAATTGCACACAAATATTTGTGTTACCTCAACCAATGCAAGGCCTTGATAATTCTGTCTGAGAAAGATTTCCTCTTCTCATTATGCTGCTTCTAAATTCTAACAAACAAGAAATACTGTCATTTAGCTGGTTACCAGGCCTGAATCAGTTTCAGTGCTTAAGCAAACACAGCTGGGAGCATGATAACTGTGATGGAGAAAAAACAACTCTTTGATATAAATGAAGTCATGTTTCTTGCACCCACCTTAAGTTATTACTTTTGAGCCAGTTACAGTTACAAAATCACATTTGTAACAGCTGGTTACAAAATTACATTTTGTAGTCATGACAAGTTTTTATTAATTTGCTATTGTTTTAACAGTTTTCAGCTCAGACAACAAGAAAGTGATCTAATTTCTTAGAGTAGTTGCTTATATAGACTTAAATCTAGACTATTGGCTTAGGCTGTCTAAATACCTGCAGCAAAATCTTGGTCTACTAACTTCAAACAATTTCGTGCTGCAGAGTTTAGTGGAAAGGGTAGATGTATTAAAAGGATTTAAGAAAATGCACAATATGCTTTGAAATGCTTGATATCATTGCTGAAAATTTGCTGACTTTTCAGAATTTCTGCATGGATTCTGAAATGAGGACTTAAGGTGGATCCACATTAAAAGCTCATAGTGAACAACAGAGTTGGAAAGTTACCTGAAACAAGGCTTATTCTATAAACTAAAGCTACTCCCGTTCTCATCCCACCAAGCAAAGTTAAGCATGAATCCAATTTTCTCCTTTTTAAAGTGTAGAAATTAAGGTGTCACAGAAACACTGTAGGGAGGAGGTATGTAGGATGCAAGTAAAAGAATGAGGGTAATTGAATGTGCCTTGAAAAAAACAACATTGTAAAGAATTGAGTTGGAGATCTTGTGTAAAACAATGTTTATTGGGGGGATGTGTCTGATTCTTGACTGTGATGATGGGAGGGGTCGTAAGAACTTGAGCTGGGTGGGATGACAGGAGTTCCTAAAGACAATATTTCTGCAGTTTTTCTTATATCTTCTTAGCCTTTTCCTCTCTTTTATCCCTCAGGATTCAAGAATTTACTAAGCTTTTTTCCTGAAAGTTGAAATTACCTGTCTGCTTCCTTCCCATTTGTGGGTGCTTTATGTTTGTGACAATCTCACTAAGCCTCTGTGGTACCCAGTGTGTTGATCACAAGGAGGCACTCCATCCTCTGAAGACCAGTGCTCAGCTCCTCAAAAGTGTTTAGATGTTCCCACTGAAATGACAGGAAGTTAATTCATCTTCACCTTTATCCATCTGGACTCGTATGTTGTGCTGTAGTTTCCATGTTGAAAATAATAGGACCACATTTTAACAGTATGGTTTTAGGCATATGTGAAAACCGTGGGCATCTCTCCAGGTACTTGGAATCCCACAGTGACAGAGGCTGCATATAAGCACTTGCTTAGACAGACAGTTAAACAGATTTCAAAAGCAAGGCCTCCAAGATGTGTCTTTTATAATACGTTGCTGCTTTTTAACAGCTTGTTGGAATGGATTTTTAAACCTGAAGCATATGAATAATGCAAATAAGAAAATGTTGCACAGTAATGTTGATTCAGTAACGCTTTATATGCTCATTAGCTGTGTGCATTATAATTGAACTCTCTTACATGTGACAGCCACAGGAAAAAAAAAAACGCTGTTACGATGAATACCAAATGAAATTTTTTAGTGACTGAACACTTCCCATTTTCCTGTTGATTCCATGGCATGCAAAGGTTTGATTCCTTTTAAAAATAGGATTTGAAGCAGTGATATAAGAAGCTTATATTATTGTAACATAGAGCATGCTTAGCTGGTGCTGTCATACTCCAAGGCTCCATGGCAGTTTTGTTGACTGCTTAAAACAGGCAACAGGTAAACTCTTTTCCTAGAAGCTGAAAATGAATGAAGGATTGTTCACTTGCACCCCTTGTAAGATTCACACAGCAGTGATCCATGGATATGAAGCAGCCATCACAAGGAAAGGGAAATGGGGATGACTGCTAAAGCAGTAAGTCATTTTTCATTTTGCAAACCGTGGCTCTGGAGTGATGGAAAATAGAATCAAAAAGTTTTATTCTTGTCATGGTTGGATTAAATACTACTTGAATAAACAAACAAAACGTTCACACTTTAAACACAAGCTTTGTTCTTTATTCAAGTGAGCAATGCTTCCATCAGGTTTCCTAGCCTTCAGGCACTATTTATCTGCAGGGAGCAGTTGTCATTAAGGCTACCTTAGTACCGTGCATGCATAGTAATTTGTTTTATAAATGGCCCTACAGAAATGAATGGACCTACTCGGGGAAGTGTTTACTGATGACTGAAGAGTTCAGCAGCAATGTTTCTGCTGAAACATCACCCCATCATACAGAAACCACTTGATGCAAAGGGTGAAGCCCCTTCTTAAACTTCAGACGTTTTTATATAACATTAAAACCTTATCTGTGGGCTTCTGGAGGA
>NW_008675241.1:103113-117370 GCF_000695815.1 Acanthisitta chloris
TGTTAACACATGGAGACACTTATATAAAGTCATTTTTACAGGACTTTCATGAACTACACTAAATATCCCATGAGCCTCATGCCTGCAGACTAGTTGATATCTTCTGACATAGGTTGTATGAACTTCAAGAACAGCGGTTTGCTCCTGAGTTCACCCCTTCTCTTTTACCTTTCTTGCAATTCAATCTCTAAATTGGTATAAAAAGTTACAGTGTTTATTTGCATTTATTGCAAGAGACTATAAAAATAATATGATATGAGCAAGAATGAGCAGGTTGCTAGCCAGGTATTCTGAGAAACTGCTGTAAATTAGGAAGAAAGTCATGTTCCATAAATAACTGGCTAACTGCAGAGAACAACAATGCCACTCCTCATGGCAGCAGCAGCAATGTGTGCTGGTAATGAGACAGGAAACAGCTACTGGGGATCTCAGGCAAAAGGAATGAAAGGTCAGATCTGACCACTCTTGCGCATTCCCCTTTCCTTCTCTGCTTTCCCCTTCCCCCTACAGACCTCCTTAGGGTTGTTCTGAGGTCCAAACACTAAGCTAGGTGGAATGAAGGCAATTTTTGCCCATGTTTCCTTTGACACTGGGTGATTTTTAACCCCAAATGAAAGAAAGCACTTAGTGTTTCAGCCTACAAGGCTTTCAAAGTGTAGCGTTTCTAATATCTCTTTTTGCCCTCACTTCCCTTGATATGCTGCCTGAATTGCATCTCCAGCGTGATATTACTTTGATAGTTTTTCTGCTTTTCTCATTCCTCTGTCATATTAAATTCTCTCTGAGAGCTTTTCCATCATCCAAAATACTAATTTTCTGATGTTTTCTTTCCATGCCCATTGTAAGCTATGCAAGGCCTCAAAGTAGGTTATTTTCTTGAAAAAACTAAGGGATTTAGGTTCCTCCAAATAAAGCTGAAGTTCATCCAAACAGGAATTTTCATGAACACAGACGGGTCCAAGTGAGTCTGGTTCACAGGAATTCAATGAGTAGACTCAGATCAGGAGGTATTATTTGATGGTTGGACTTGATGATCTTGGAGATCTTTTCCAGCCTTAATGATTCTATGATTCTTGTGATCCTGCTTACACAGAATAAAATCAGTCTCACTTCCGCCTATAATAAAGGTCTAGTTCCATCAGATAACTCATGTTGACTGCAGAGAGAGTATTTTTACATAGAGCACACAAGCCATTAATCTTAGAAAGCTGGAATCTGAACAGCAAGATGGAGAGACAGACAGACCTTACAGAACAGTTTTACAAAGATGAGGGAGAACTTGAGGTGCAAATAACTTGTACAAGGTCACCAAAACTGTCTACAGCTGAGCCAAATCTTGCTCTTCCCTGACCTTGTCCGGTGTCTTATGCATAAAATCATCACTCTTTTCTTATGCCTACTCCAGGCATTTTTCTAACACAGTTAAATTTAATCTCTGCTCTACACTGCTGTGTTTTGGGACTCTGCAGTTATGGGTGGGCCCAAGGGTATATGAAAGGAGCATACCCTGGGTAAATTTGGAAAGAGCAACATTTATTTATACACATCAGCAAGTGCTTGTAAACTTCCCCTGCAGAGTTATTTTCGTCTGCTAGCACAAATTTGTCAGCTGTGGAGAGATATTTTGGTGAGCTGAGAGGAGGATGCTTTTCTGGGATGGAGCAACACAGGAGCAGACCAGTGGCCTTCCCAATTTGGGGGCTTCTAGGGACAGGCAACAATGGCCCAGTGTCAGCAGGGCTCCTCTCTCAGGTCTAGATTTGGGGCTGCTGCTCAGCAAGTACCAGCAGTGCAGCACTGAGAGAAGCACAGAAGGTCAAAGATTGGTGTTTTATTTTCTGTGTTAGTTTTGTTTTCATCGAGGGATGCAGCAATTAAAAGAGCTACCCTGAAGTTTTGAGTTTTTAAGTTATGCTCACTTCCCCAGACAGTATGTTCATACCTTTACAGGGGCCTATAAACACTTAAGGAATGCTCTTAGGGTCGTCTTCTGCTTTTCTTCTATTCCATGTGCTCTTATTTTTCTCTTTAACTTTCAAACATTATTTAAAATCCCAGTGGCTTGGATGTGTTTATAGGTCTCCATTAATAATATCCATTTCATATTTCAGGTTTTTCTCTTAAAAGGTGGTGGTGTTTCACCCTGTGGTGAACTTTTATGTCTCCAGGCAAACAAAAAGAGATCTGAGTAAACCAGCCAGACAAATCTGGGGTAAATTTTGTTGCATTGGTTTGCTGATTTTATTTTTTCAAGAAAGAAGTAGCTGGCTCTGCTGTCATGATTTGCAATATTGATTCAGATATTAGCAACCCTGTTGATCTTTTAGTTCCATGCCATTATTTTTTCCCATTAGTTTACATAGAAGGAACTTAATAATAATTTTCACACTTTTCTATGTCATATAGAAATTATGAGAAAGATTGTAACTTAGAATGTACAATAATATCCACTTAAACTTACTCCCTCATAGATGTCTGTTAAAGCTTCTGAGACTGTATTTTTCAACATTTCCTCTTTGTGTG
Organism: Acanthisitta chloris; assembly: GCF_000695815.1. Taxonomy (NCBI): domain Eukaryota; kingdom Metazoa; phylum Chordata; class Aves; order Passeriformes; family Acanthisittidae; genus Acanthisitta; species Acanthisitta chloris. The sequence continues at coordinate 105,637 of NW_008675241.1, forward strand.
TAAATAATTTCTTGGTTATATATGTGTAAAAAAATATGCTTTTGAGAAAGGTGTAGCAGAGAAAGGTGCATTGTTTTTCTTTAAAGCTATGCTTTGCTAGGTGCAAAACAAAAACTTTTTCTGCATCCTGGGTTAAAAGCGTGAGGAGGACGAGGTCACTCTATTCTTTTAAGCTCAGGAGTTATCATAGCTTTCTGTGCACAGGGGTGAGTGAGCTCTGGGGAACAAATAAGAACCCATTTTGTGCAGACAAGTGGTAAGGGATGGATGAAGATGAAGAATGAGCAGAAGCATAATTCATCAGCCTACCTGATGGCATAATGACATTGATGTTTCTTGGCTCATGCATCACCGCAGGTGCAGACATATGTCACTTCATTTCTGTCCAGCACAAGGGAGAGTCTGGGAGGGATATTATGACTTTTTGAGTCACTATCTCTCAGCCAGGTTGCTTTGGGGGCAATGCAATTACATGCTTTTCCACCTATGGGCTTGATAGCAAACTGACACTCCTGCTCCCAGCTAGGGGGGTGATCAGTTAAGGATGACAGTGTTGCATCATCAGATAAGTTTGTCCAGTATCTTGCCTGTCCTGTGGGGCTGTTTCAGCTTCCTCTCTGCTGGACTGGAGCCTGTGAGCCCCTGTGGCTAACACTACCTAGCTCAAATTGCTGTGATGCAGACAGGGGAGGTTTAGATTGGATATTAGGAAAAATTTCTTCACTGAAAAGGTGGTCAAACATTGGAACAAGCTGACGTTTTACCCAGGGAAGTGGTGAGATCACCATCCCTGGAAGTGCTGAAATAACATGTAAATGTAGTGTTTAGGGACATGTCTTAGTGGTGGTACTATTAGGCTAATGGTTAGACTCAGTGATCATAAAGGTCTTTTCCAACCTTAATGATTCTATGATTCTATGAAGGACCTAGTACCTCCTACAAGGCGTAAATTCAGATTTTCCCCTCTGTATCACAACTATGCAGATCAAGTCTGTTCTTTCCAAATGCGGCAGACGAAAGTCTTGTCTAGATACTGAACACAAAGCTGTTGACAAGTAAGAAAGGCAGGCTGAATTTAACATACTCTTAGAAGATCTTAGATGCTCCCTAGGGGCCTGACCTTGTGTTCCTTTCTCCCATAAATGTTCTTTTTTGCCTCCTAATGGACCCATGTGGAACTCTGCCCAGCGACAATGCACATGACTGAGAGCTGCAGGACCAAAACTGTATTTTTTATGACACAATATGATGCTGCCAGTAGTCCACATCAACACATGTGAGTAATGGAAAATCCTGATGTATCTTGAACATTGAATTTTCACAGTAAATCAACAAATCCAAGTCAGATCTCAATTACCTGCACAAGATGCACTATTGTGGATGCTATCCAGAACATGGATTTTATTGCCTTGCAAACATCTGAAAGACATTCAGTTTGCAGCAACTTTAGGCTTTGATATGGTGTAATGGCTTAGGTTTGTAACAAGAAGAAGAAATATTGACTGTCATGGAATTGAGTGTCAAAGTGAACTTTGTGGGGTTTGTTTAGTTTGCAAATTAAAGCTATTTTCTCATTTTCAGCTCTGCATACAATACCTGTGTTCTGAGAAACACATCGTTTGAAAGTTGTGTCTTCTGATGTGAAAGAAACTGCTCCTATTTACTGTGATTAACTTTAGGACTAAAAAGCCACAAGGGCAAGTCCATTGGACAGGTGACTGAAATATAAGGTGTTTCTTCTACCTTAGGTGTCAGGACACAAAAAGAAAGTGCAATGAAGTATAATTTTAAAATAATCTAAACATATTAGAACAGACAGTAGCATTGATTATGTGATTAATTTTGCTGTAAATCTCTAATATTAATAAATAGACCCTTTTAAATGCCTTCAGAATGCAGTCACACAGGCAGCTCCTGGAAACAAGGGACAAGAGCTATTTTTCCATTGCAACTCCTGGAACACCAGTTGTGGAGCAATAGAGTCTCAGAAAAAGTGAAAACAAAGCTGATGTTGCATCATGTAGTTGAACTTTTATTTATAGAATGAATTAGAAAGCTTTGATAAAAATACTCATATGTTTATGAAGGGACACTGATAGAAATTGAAGTTTCACTTGTTTTGAGGAACAATCACTGAATGAAAGTTCATTCTTCCTCCCTGAAGTGGGACTTAATTTGGTTTACATTGCATATCATTTCCATACAATTGTTTCATTCAAATATAGTTTCAGCTTGATTGATAGCCCCTTATCAATAAAGACTTATAAGAACACTCTTTATAATTTCAGTCTATAACAGTATAAGACTTGCATGGTATGACTTGTGTGATATGACAGTATATCAAATATAGCACAATTTTTATGTCCACTGCTTCAGGAGGATATTTTAAACAGACATCAGAAACACACAAGATTTTGATTGGTGATTTTCCTGAATATTTTACACCCTTGTGCATCTCTTCTCTATGACATTAGAAATAAATGTATCTTTTTCACAGTCATTGACTGCACTGGTATATCAAGGAACATCATCTAGATAGGGAGTAAAGCCAATAGAGGAGGTAACTTCTGTTGTTTACTTCAGGTTTAGCCTGGGACCAACATATTTTTTCTTCTACAACACTGTCTGGTTTGATCTGTGTCGTTTCTAGGGATTACTAGGAATAACATAAATACTTGTGTTCCAGCAAGCTGGCAGGTCCCCGGCTCGTGGTATTAATCATGGACAGTTCTTTAGCACTATACCATAATTTTCCAAAGCAGGTTTCTTGAGCAGATATAATAAAATGAAAAAAGATGCAGAAACATATGGTAATCTTCTCAAAAGCCTACGCTTACAGTGACCGGAGGAAAGGCATTTTTAGAGGAGAGGATACAGAAAAGCAATGGTTTATTGCACATCATCAGCTTGAGCCATCTCAATTTTTCCGCAGTAGGAAATCTGATCTGGAGCATATGGTGAGTTCATATGCAAAAGCATGATAGACTTAAAATGGCAGTTCTTAATTAGCAGCTTATTAGTGTTCAGGTGCTGGCCATGGTTAGCAACAGCATGAAATATATGGCCTAGATTTTTGCATTCAGAATGGAATTACACCTGTTTAAACACATTTTGCTACTTAAATTGGGATTGATTTTAATGACAGCAAAGGATAGCTTAGAGCTTCTACAATGCTAAATTGCATTATGCTTTTGAAATCCTTGAACTTTCATTTGGACTACTGGAAACTAAAACAAAAATCTATGTTAATGTACTACAAATGTTCCACAGGCTGCACTTGCCTTTTCCACATGCAATTTTTAGACAAAATATCTAAACTTGCCAGAAGTTTGCCAAAGATAATTGCAGCACTGTTGCTAAGCGTTCTCTGTAAGCAATCTGTATTCAGTTTACACACAGTTACAGTTAGAGAGTAAAACAGGAAAATTACTTCTTCTAGTTAGATGCTTGAAATATTTTTTCTCAAATATTGACTTTATCAAAGCAAATATTATGTTACTTATTATTTAAGCCTGTCATATGAACATCACAAATTAAGAATTATAGGATGAGTAGGGATGGGGGAAAAGCTATTACCAGAAAGGTAGCATTGTTAATAGTAAAGTCTTGGTTTGCCTGAATGCTTTACCTGTTAGGCATCTCTAGACTGCACATCTAAGCCATCTAGCAAGATACACTATAGCTTTCCATTTGACTATTAAAAAACTATTAAAAATCACTATTAACAAAAATATTGTAAACAAAAGCATTGGGAGATCAGTCTGCCCAGCAGCAGGTAACAAGTACCTAATTATGTAGTAACCGCATTGGAAGACTAGTTCTACCAAAACCCAGAAAATTACAGACTTTTTGAGTGAAAGCATTGCATACAAACTTACAACACGCTAACTGTTTTCAGGGAGTTGCCTGTCTATTTTAACTTAAACCCCCAAATATTAGCAGTCGTTTGCTTAGCCAGAGTGTCTTCAATTAACCGGGATTGAGTGGGGCTGTGTTGGGTTAGATTTCTGCCAAGCAGTAACCAGATAAAAAGTCATTAGTTGCAAACCTTGTAGAGGACTCTGTGGGAAACAGATGATGGTGATGATGTAAAACACCTGGGCTGCCAGAAAACCCAGCCCACCTAATTGGTATTGGTATTTCAGCTGAGCACTCAGAAGCTGATGGGATGAGGCAGAGAGAACAATTCAGGAGTAAAGGCCACCAGAATTTGTAAGTTCTTCTTTGACTGACTAAATAATAAAATAATAGCTGATTTCCACTGATATGCATGTGATAAAGCATGTTAATAGGGTGAAAACAACCAAAGAAGCATAACAACTGTTCTTTTGTTATTAGCTATGTGAGGCTGGATGTTTTCAGTTTGCCCTGAGCTAGTTACTAACTGAATTTTCAGAAACATGTAATGTGAGGAAAGGTATGTGTTCAAATCAATACTAATAGTCTTTCTAACTTGTTTAATACCTGCGACAGAGTGAAAACAAAGCTGAAAAAAAGCTCTCCTGTGATAAATGGTATATCTATTGTTTTCTTCTCTTCTGTGGTAAAATTCATGTTAACAAATGCTACTATTTTTTTTCTGAGGTGGAATATTCACTGATGTTGGCAATTATTGGTTAAATCTGTGGGTGGCTATAAATAATCATGTTGATGTTTGAAACTTCTGGAGGTTTCTCTGTTGAGTTGTTTTGGTGGCAATAGCAGTCATGTAATATCACGTAAGTGCCTTAAATTTATATACATTTAAGATGTATTATATCAGCCTGGTGACTGGTCAGTAGTTGGGTTCTGCAGGGTTCCCAGTGTTCTTCAACATCTTAAAAAATAACTTGGATGTAGGATTTGAAGGGATACTAAGCAACTTTGGAGACAATACAAAATTGGGAGCAGCTGTTGACTCCCTTGGAGGCAGAGAGAACTTGCAAAGAGACGTTGATAATTTAGTGGGCTGGGCAATCACCAATCCTATGATGTTTAACAAGGGAAAGTGCTGGATTCCGCACCTGGAATGTGGCAACCCTGGGTGTATGTACAGACTACAGAAGGAGAGGCTGGAAAATGGTGCCATGGAAAGGGATCTGGGGGTCCTCGTTGATGGCAAGTTGAATATGAGTCAACAGTGTGCCCTGGCAGCCAGGAAACTGAGGGAAGGAAAAGACTGAGGGGAGAACACATGGCTTTATGCAATTTCCTCATGAGGGGAAGCAGAGGGGCAGGTACTAATTTCTTCTCTCTGGCAACAAGTGGCAGAACCTGAGGAAATAGCCTGAAGTTGTGTCAGGGAAGGTTTAGGTTATATTTTAGAAAAAGGTTCTCTCCCCAGAGGGTGTTTGGGCACTGGAAAGGCTCCTCAGGGCAGTGATTACAGCACCAAGTCTGACGGAGTTGAAGAAGCATTTGGACAATGCTCTCAGGCACATGGTGTGATACTTGGGGCTGTCGAGTGCAGGGCCAAGAGCTGGACTCAATGATCATTGTTGGTTCCTTCCAACTCTGAATATTCTGTGATTTTGTGAATAAATTCAGGGAATATGAGCACTTCTAGCATAAGTTGGTGCCTAAAATGGCAGCTTGAATAAGCAAAGAAAGTGGTATAGAGATGTGCTGATTAAAAAGTTATAAAAAAGTCTTATTACATTTAGATGTTTGAATAGTCGCCAAAAATGAACACAGAGGTTGCATGTTTTTTCACTAGTTTCACTAGAAAGTAGTGTGCCTAAGCAAATTAGTTAAAGCTGTTTAGAGGACTAAATATGACTGCAGGAGGATAATTTTAGTGTCTAATCTCACACAGTCATGCCAAGCTAATTTTATTCTCCCTTTTCCCTTTTCAACTCAATGCATTTATATAAAGCCAAATAACTTGATTTCCTTCTTTATAAATAAATATGTGGATAGTGATATATATATATATATAGGGTACATATATAGATAAAGGTGTAGAAATATTTATAAATATATACACTATGATCTGTAATGCAAAAATGCAGTAAAATATCTAAAATATACATATTGACTGGGAGGGAAAGAACAAAGATAAATATCAGTTTGAACTGTGAATTTGTTTCTTTTGGGTGTTTGGTAACACCTCTAACTTTTTACCAGTGTGTTTTACCATATTTTAAGGAGCAAACCAAAATAAATCAGTTATGTGTTCTGACTTGGACCATCACAAAATATACACTCATATGGTCTTCAGTTGAGTAACTTATGTTTTATTACCTGTGCTATGACAGAAGTTCAAGTGTGTTCTGTTTTGTTTTAAATTTCAAGACCCTGTAAGGGTAAACATTTCTTCTATGTGATATGGGAGAAGGGAATATAATCTATGCCCTGTCAGTTGGAAAGAAATTAATGCTTTTTAGTGAAAATTCTAATTTTTCAGATCCTGGCAATTATCAGTCCTGTGGTATGAAAAGCAGAATAATATAGAAAGAATAGGTTTTCTTAAAGTATTTTCGTATAATTTTCTCAGCTAAAACCAGGTGAAAATAAAAATATCTCTTCTTTTTTCTGGAAGACTTATCTGAGTTTTTGTCATTTTTAGTGTTCTCCTACCCCTCCAAAATCAGAATCATGGACTGCACATTTTGATGTTTCTTTCCAATGAACCTATATACAAATGCTTCATTATTTAATCATCTGTCAGAAATCATTGCTACTGTAAGGAGGCAGTTGTTTGATTAGACTTCCTAAGAAACAGATAATACTGCAGGTTTACTTCCAATAGTGATATTCTGCTATTTACTTAACACTTTTATATAGAGAAAATCTTTTTCTCTGTCTTATCAAGAGTTGTAGTTCTCAGAAAGTGAGAATAGAGCCTCATGGACATTTAGCCATGAAGACTGGCTGCTATATAGCATTTAATCAGAGCAGCAGCAAAACTATATGTGAAGCTGAACTTGCAATATCTACAGACACAGCAAAACAAGTTAAGGACAAACTAAGGTCTGGTCAAGTACAGCTTTACCCTCTGCTCTGGATTTTTCTTTCTATTGTTAAATGAACTCAAACACGGGGTTTTTTTTGAATGTTTTGCTTAAGTTGAGTACGTTTAAGTTGTAACAGTTGACTTAATCATCTCTTCGCACAATCAAGAGCTCTGCTGTTTATATATATCTGCAGTAGGTGCATGTGCATATAGTCGGATGAGTGCGAGCTTACATGACCATGTAAAACTTTACGTGATCATGTAAAACTAGGACTGAAAGATCACAGCCATTGACTCTGCAGTACAGTGCCTAAACAAGGTGCAGCCTGCAAATGTCTCTCAGCAGCTTGTGATCCCCTTTCCTGTTTTCCCCATGCTGTGTTTCATGGTCTGGCTCCCTGTGGGGTTGCACAAGTGGCAAGGGGGGTGATAGCTGTGGGTGTAGGAGGGGCGAGATTTGCTCTTCCAGTGGCAGTGTGATGTGTTTGTTTAAAGTCATCTTGGGACTGCAGCCTTAAAACCACAGGAGAGGCCTTTCATTCTTTCTTTGGTGAGACTTTTAGCTTGCATAAACCTACACATGTGTTTTTTCATAATATTAAGTGTTCTATAATAGTAAGAATTGGTTTTCTTAAGTTTAAGTAGATTATTTGTGTTGGAGAATTCAGTTGCAGCATGCGGATGATGTCTTTAAACTATTCCTGGTTGATGTCCTTGAAGAATTGGTCAAGGAGGTTAAACTTAATTAAATGTAAAGAATTAGATGAGAAATATGTGAGGAATCTGCTGAATTATTTTTCTACGTGCAAAACTATGTTTGCTTCTAAAACAATTCTTTGTGTTAGATGTACACACATCCTAGCACTAAACTCAGTAAAGTAAAAGGATGCTGGCTGCTCCAGGAACAAGCCATCAGTAGAAGAAAAAGCAACAGCCTTCAGCACAACATGAGGAAAATAAGAAAACAATCAGGCTGTAGTGATGGGTGATTTCAATTTCCCAGTATGAACTGGGAAAACTGAAAAGCATGGCACAATGAAAAATAAAATTATAGAAGAAATAAAGAGTTATTGACCTGTGGTGGCAAAGTCCTAATAGGACTTGTCCTTTCCAATCTCAGCAAAAATGTGCAGTTAGTAGATTAGAAACAGCAAAGCTACTTGGTTCAAGTGACCCCATGATTAAATTCAATATAACTTAGAACACTAAGCCAAATATATCAAAAGCACAATATGAATTCTCAAAGGTCTACTTTAAAGGAATATGGTAAAAAACCCCTGAAAAATGGATAAAAGAAACAATAATGGAAGGTATTTCTGGTGAAGAATTAAGGTTTTTCTAACATTGCCAAGATGCAGTTTTTTGCAGGGGAAAGGAAGATAATGATGTAAATGTGGGAAATTAATCCTTACAGTTTGACTGTTGTACTTTCTCTAAACTCTAGATTTAATAAATGTGTCCTATTACTGGATCTCTGCTAAAATTATTGTGTGTGATCCATAGCTACAGCCTTACCTGGGTAAGTGGGGACAGCAATTTGTCTATTTATATCCATTTGCTAATCGTAGGAAGGTTGCTTGGGATGTGGTTATTCTTCCATTAAGTGATTTAACCTCAGTCCTTGCCTATAGTAGAGGACAGCTTTCATAAAAGTTTGTTTTATTGTTGTAGCATTGCAGAAACATCTAGGAATCAAACTTCTAGAGATGCACTGGACATGATGCTGCTGCTGTGGTATTAATGCATTTGCCATGTCTCTTATAAAATGAAATGGTTATCAGTGTAAACAATTGAGCCATCTCTGGTTGGGTTTTAAACTTAGTACACAGTGTGTTATGTGAATTTGTCTTAAAAATAAACATGTGGTTGTTCTTCAAATAATTTGAATTTTCTTGGATTTATTTGCACCTGTATGTAATTGGACCAGTTATTCCAACGAAGTTTTAAAACTCTAGTGCAAATTTTGTGACAAGAATAGATGCAGTGGCAAACTGTATCAGTGTAGAAGATGCTACAGGGTTCTGTGATGGGATAAGTTATGTGCAGGGCCGTGGCACAGCAGTGTTACAGTGCCTGAGCTGCAGTTTTGTGGCATTTGTTGGACTGTCCATATTTGTCTTTGGTTTCTCAAGCTTCAGTCTGCTCCTCCAGACACTGATAATTCATTTAGTCCTGAGTGGTATACAATGTAATACACTTGCACACTCTCTTAATTTTTGTTTTTGATTATTTGTGTAAATAGGAAATATAATGAAGATTTATGAATAATAAACTCTCCACTAACCAAGCAGTCAGTGTACTTTAAGCACTTAAAGTCTTTTTAGATGTACATTTTATGCAAAATTAGGATCATCTTCTTCTCAAAAAGATCTCTCCAGGGGATCAGTGCTCTGAGTGTTGATGTAAGAAAAATAATTTGTCTTCAAATGTTTATTCTGCTCTTTCAATACCACTTTGAAGTCATCATCATGGAGGGGAAACAAGACAAAATTCTGTAGTTTAGATGACCAATGAAGGAATTTAAAAATAAGATATGATAGCACCTTTACCAAGGATTACCCAAAAATCCAGTTTCTCAACTAGTATGAAGTGATGTAGTTGGAATTAATTTCTCTATAATCATTATTTGTACTATGTTAATACCTGTCCCTCGCTGAATAGTTGCAAGTAGAGTAATGGCTGAAATATTGATCATCTAATTTGTAGTAATGAAAAATTTGGTCTTAGTAACACAGACCCCACCCTTAAAATAACAAGCAGTTTATTAGTTGTCTGTATTTTGTGAATGTATTTCATATATACTTCATATAACTAAAGGAAAAGAAACAAATTGCAAGTAATGAACTCATAGTTACAACAAAAGATAAGAAATAGAATATTCAGAATTGTAAATATTGGCATCATTTTGATCTGACCAATGAAATAATAAATTTAGAATGGAATGTTAACTATAAATGTCATAATGTCTGTAATGTAAACAAAATTGGCATTTTCCCATCAACATTTTATAACTTTTAAACTGTTAAATAGCATACCAGTTATCACAAGAGTGGTAAATGCTTTGAAGCATTCAGATTCTTCTGCGAGACTCACATTTATGATGGAGATAAAATTAATTTTGCAGATTATAAAACTCCCTGTTGCTGAGAGACCTCTTTATAGTTTGTCCCACATTTCAATGAGTGTGGGCTGTGGCTTTCTTTGAGTTATTTGGGTTTTTTATTTATTTTGAAGTAGGGTGGTGGTTTTTTCCTGAAGACAGTCTTTTTTTTTTATTTCTTTTTTTCTTTAATCCACATTATGTAGTACCTAACAACTTCCATTTGCCCAGTACAACATTAAAGTCAATGCCAATAAAATCAAAAGAGAAAGGAGGAGTTAAGCAACTGTTTAGGAATCAAGTGAGAGGAGGAGGTGTCTGTACACTAGAATCTAATGAAAAATGCTGACAATGTACAAAATTATGCCACAGCATCAAAACAAAATGTTCATCTCATTGCTAAACATTTCTTAGCAGACATTTCAAAATAGTTTTTAAATTAATTGAAAAATAAATTGAATAGAAAAAGCACTTTACTGAAAAACTCAGAGTATATGAACCTAGTATAAGACTAGTTGAGTATTAAACCAGGTTGGATGAAGCCTTGAACAACCTGGTCTAGTGGGGAGGTGTCTCTGCTTGAGGTGGAGGTGGGTTGGGACTACATGATCTATAAGGTCCATTCCAACCCCTAAAATTCTATGACTCTATGATAGATATGAAATGGGACCTCCTGATTCTTGATAAATGCCTTGCTGGAAAGTTTATTGCTCAGGTTGGATTGGTTCTCCTTTTCACTGACCAGAAATGCTATCCTGCACCTGTGAAGTGTTGTCAGTCAGAAGCAATGAAGGACTGCTTTGAGTAAATTTGTTATTCATACTAGCTTTTCAAAGCAGCCTTTGAGATCTAGTTCTGCTCATTTCATTGTAATTATGGGTTATGGCAGAGTAATGCACGTCTGAAACTTGCAGCTTAATTTTTTATTGTCAAAATAAATATCTGGGTTTTAAGAAGAGAATCTGCTTCAGATAGACTTTTTGGGATCCTGGCAAATGTGCATAAGGACATACATGACAGAGCATTTGTTCTGTAGCTCACAGGCATAGCAGGTTGAGAGGTTCTCCACTTGTTCAATTTGTGGATTAACATCTAGATCAGCTAAAGGATGACATTTTCGAAGTGTTACATCTGCAGTTTGCACTAAGCATATGTAATGCCATATGGTCACTGAAGGGTTATGGGCTTTTTTTTTCTATTAGGTAAACTACCACAGCTGATATTAGGTATGAAGCAGTATAGACTGTATTCTCTTGTGTCATAAAAATAGAAAAGAACTCAAAATTTCAGAAACAAGATGACAACTTACTGGTTTTGTACAGAAGTATGCAATGGTAAAAATGAATCCTGTGGTGACAGTCAGATTAGACTTCATCCTGAAGGAATTATGCACCCAGCTATATTTGGGTAGCTCTCAGATTTGCATGTATGCCTTCTATGAGCAATTCCTCATGCCCAGGCAATGCACCAATATCTTGTACTAGCAAATGGGTAACGCTGGCAACTGTTGTCCCATCTTTAATGAGCTTCTTGTTTTACATCTGTTGTGCCCAGCTGCAGTCCTGTTTTTCAATAAATCAGTTTCACCTCTTCCTTCCCTGTCTTGCCCTACTCCCCTTTATACTACAGCCCCTCTTGAGCTATCCTCATGCCCTCAGCTATAACCATGGACATCCTAGGTGTCCCTCAAGTTAGGGAAA
>NW_008675241.1:117380-136795 GCF_000695815.1 Acanthisitta chloris
CCAGACTCATCATCCTGAGCCATAGTAATCCCAAATTCTTACCTAACACTTTCTGCCAGCATGTAAGAAAGCACTGTTAGGCAGCACTAGCAACTGCATGAACAGTGAATATAAACAAAGAGTTTGTTTTAGTGCCTTTTAAAGGCCAGGATGTTTTCTGACAAAATTAGGCACCTTTTTTTGGTAGACATTGGCCACCATACCCACCGTGACACTACAATATGGGATGTGATGCTGGGGGGTGCTGTAGTCATTGCTGAAGGGCTTGATCTAAAATAGGTGTCTGCTTTGACCCTGAAGTTGCTACCAGACCAAAATAACCTCTCAAAGTTTCCCAGTAAAGGATTTCAAATTCCTATCTACTGCTTTAAATCTGTTTCTCTTTCAGCAAGTACCATAAAATATAGTGCACACTCTTGTCCCTAGACCTCACAGTTGACTCATCCCTTGTAATGCCAGACCCTCTGCACTGAAATATCGAAATATCTTATTTTTCTCTTTCTTTTTCTTTTTTTTTTTTTTTTCTGAACAGAAACCAATGTGAGTTGCCTCTTAATGATAAACTTGGTTACTCAAAGGCAGGTGGAGGACACTTTGGTTATCTAAGTACAGGTGCCTACAAGTACTAAATTTGGGTGAAAATAGATTGTCTCTCTTCCATGAACATCTTAAGTCAGTGTCCCTGCCCATGGCAGGGAGGGTTGGGTCTAAATGATCTGTAAGGTCCATTCCAGCCCTTAAATTCTATGATTCTATGATTCTCTACCAACACAAGAATTTCAAATCTGGCCATAACTTCAGTATAATTCACTGTGCACATCTACTCCAAAACACTGATCAGGATACTATAACAACTTTGAGACTTTTAATTTGGAAGAAAAAAGGCTCTGACCCAAAATATTTTCCAGAATATTGGACTCCTAAAAATATTTTGTGAGATAGGACTGAAAATTTGTACTTTGTTGGGCTTTCTTTGAATCTCAAAGTTATTTATCTATGAAAGTCTAGGGGAATCAACAGCATTCAAAGATATTTGCATCTACAGTGCTGGATGCAGACTACAATTAAAAAATAAATTTAGTTGTTAGTTTATGGCTATGTACAAATAGCTCCTCATAAAATTAGTGCTTAACTATTTATCTGGTTTACTGGTTTCCAATTTCTATGTTTTTTGCACAGGCACTAAAAGTTAATGCCTTCTTTGTTTCTGAAAATTTTGAGTTATGATGGCAAGGAGCATATGTTTAGCCAATGGAATTTATATGTATTCAAATTAGGACTCAACTGAGTCCTAAGAGTCACCTTTTGAAAAGGAAACCACAGATAGATATGAAATAATAGAAACTTTATTCAATATGGTTGAATGTCCATGTAGTATTGTTTCATCGTTCCCAAATGTTTTCCTTAAGCAAGAGCCGGATTTTTATTTTTTTTTTTTAAATCTGAGCTTGGGTTTGTTTGGGCAGTTGATTTGTTCTGAATAGACCAGTCTTTATTAGAGCTGAGCTAAAAATCATAATTTCTCTTTAGTGGGAGTCTTCAATATTTCAACACTTGGGGTTTTTTCCCAAGTTTGGTTCAACTTGAAACACTGAAGTTTCACACAATTTTGGTAACAAGTGCTCAGGAAAAATTAATCTATGAGGAAACAGTAAAACACATTTTCTGAATTATTTCAATATCAAATTGCACTTTCTATAGTACCATTTTGCCCTGCTGAGTTGCAGTTCAAAAACCTCATGGACTCCTTCTCCTTCCTTGGCTCCCTGACCTGACAGCATCTCCCTAGGTGCAACCTGTGTGGACTAGTATAGAGAATTCTCTAAAGGGAAACTTTGATTGACAAGGCCATGGGGGACAGAATGCAATAAAAGTGGAAAGGAATTTTCTTCAGGACGTGGGTGGGAGAACAACTTGGAGTGATTTGCTGTTTAATGAAATACCAGGGAAGGAAGCAAGCATCATTCTAACATGAAGCAGTAGAATTTGCTGGAAAAAACCCAAACCAACTCGTTTCTGCAAGTGCTACAACTCAAAAAATAAAGGCAGAGTATTGGAAAGCAGGAGATCAATCAGCTAGTGGAAACTGTGCTGACTGTATTAAGATTTTTAGTTGTGCATGCAGAAAGGAATTGAGTCCCAGAGGTTATGCCTGAATTGCACCTGGGACTTCTGGTTTCCTCATGGGCTTCCAACCCTCCATCAGGGTAGATGACAGTGGAGGCTGTATGCCCCCACACAGGGCTGTGTGGTGGCCATGGCATCTGTGTTAGGAGCAGGGATAACAGCAGAGTAGAGCAGAATGTTGGCATTGCAGTGGTTAGCCTTTGGTTCTTATTTGTAGTTTTTCTGGTCATTGTGATATGTTGACGCGTCAGTTTGGAATATGATAGTACTAGATGATTATGCATGTTTTGATTGAGTAGCTATGTTTGGATATTTCTGATCTCAGCAGGTTTAACAAGATATTTATAAGATCACTGCAACCCTAAAGATGCTATTAACATAGGTTTAATATACACAGAAGGGAATTATAGTCTAATAAATAGAATAAAACTCGCCGTAAAACAAATGCTTTATAGCATTAAATGCATATATGGAATACATGGGTTGGTTTATGAAATGTGTGCTTCACTTCTTTCCCTGATACATGGGTTTCATCATCAGCTGACACCATATCCTGCTAGGCCAGAAAGACCGTGAAGATGAAAAGCCTGACTTTCACCTTGGGTCAGGAAGAGAGGCAATACCTCTTACAGTGACTGTGGTTTTTTTCACTGAGGAATAGATTTCAGTGGAAAATTCCTGTCCAGCTCTAACGTCTGTTCATCACTATGCACAGTAGTTTCCTGGTAGGCACAACCTTCAAGTGTGAAGTCTCTATTGAGCCTGGATGTGTAGGCAGACAGCTTCCAGTGTCTTCAGCCTCTCCTGGCTGGGAAGCAGTTGCTGTGGCTTCAGGACACACTAATTAGCTCCAGCCAGTCCTTACCAGCAGAGCAGTCCACTGGGATTTCTGGTCTCACTTCAGGTTTCATTTTCACTTTAATTTGGAAGATATTAAGTATCTAAGAAAAACATGTTCTTTAAGCTATACTCAGTGGGCAAAAGGTATGTTCAGAAGTTTTGGGGGTTTATTTCTGAAGACTAATAAATTGTCAATAGAACGGTATTCATACATGTCTTTATTAGCTTATTTGTCAAGATTAATTTGGGTTTTTTTTAAGCAATGGAAAACCTATTTTTTACCAAAATGAATGCTAACTCTTGTGGGATTTTTTTTGTATGCTGACAAATACTTAAACACACAAAACATCAGGAGATTAGTTGCATGCCTAAAATTACACTTTAAATACCATGCTTGTTGGACGCGTGAGAAATTCCAGCAATCAAGTGTCTGTGCTCTGACTATAATAAAATATTTCATTTCAGAACTAATCCCTTACCCATCTCTCCTTTGTTATTAATGTACATTACATAATAAACACATTGCAAGATAAAGGCAGTGCAGCAAGCAGCTAATCCCCAGCTAGCTCCGGGTGCTTTCTGGATGGTGGCAAAGCCCCTTGCCGTGGCCGGGGAGCCAGGCACAGCAGCACCAGATGGCCCTGCAGACAGTGGCATGGAGCCAGCAGCAGCTCGGCGACAGCCCCACCAGGCAGAGCTGGGTTTGTCCTGTGGTTTCCACTCTACACAGCTCAACACTCCTTTCCTGGGAAGGTTTATTAGCTCCAGCACTATGCCACAGGAGTTCAGAGCATTGGCTCAGGACCGTCATGGCGCTCGGGCTAATGTGCTACTGGAGCAGAGTGCCACGGAGCATGGAAACAGTTCAGTGGCTGACCCAGCCTGGGTCAGCTGGGGACAGAGCTGAACTATGGCTTACGAAGCCTGCTTAATTCCAGCTGAATCTACACAGCCATTTAGATCCCCACAATATGTCCATAATCTTGGATTTTTCATTACCCTGAGTATTTCAGTCCCCTAGTATGTCAGGTAACAAGGAGCTGATTGTAGCTAGCAGGGCTGGACTACTTGCAAATACTTGAACTGTATGGCTCTCTTTTTTGAGTGATTTGTCTTGCATCTTTGCACTTGGCTAATTTCATGTTCCTGCTAGTTGTTGCATTTAATATTCTATTTGTATTTTCCATTCTGGTGCTACCAATATATACACCTTCACCAACATTACTGCTAATGACTTTCTCTTCTTCTCATTGATGAAACACATATTCTCTGGAGTGACAGTAAGATCATCTGCTAGAAAATGCATTACTGTTAATAAGACAATACAAATTAGAAAGAAAATTTATTTCAGCCTGGCAAGTGGAGCATCACTTCAGTTCTGGCACTTGTGTGCATGTTGGGGAGGGGATGTAGGCTCTTTTCTTCCCTCCATTTTCAGAGGTGGGTTTGTGGGTCAGTTGCTAGAACTAGCCTTAAGAGGATTCTATTTACAAAATGTAACAAATCCAGAGATAGCAGAAAATAGAAGTATTTTGATAGGCAACTTGAAATAGAGAGTGTGAGATGGTTTATCATCTGGTAGCTGATTTCATGGACACCTTTGCCTAGTCAGAATGTGCATCTTTATCATGGAACAAAAGCCTTATTTGTAATAGAAGTTTTCCCATGTGCAGGGATCACCTATAGAAGTCTGGGTGAGTTGATAGCTGGGTAGGCAGTAATGATGGGGTCTGGTTGTACGTGTGTATCTGTTCATGCAGATATCTCGTCGGCCAGCCCTCATCAGTGTGATGTGGAATTACATCCTAAACACATAACTGTAGCATGGTTTTGTGAGGTAAAACAATAAGTCTTTGACAAGTAATCTGACACTGACAGGAAAAAATTAAAACTTTCATAGTACTTTTTGTTTTGACTGTGCTTTCTAGTGAATGATCCAAACTGTGCTTATTTATGGGCATTATAACCTGACTGAAACAATCCATTGTCTGAGTTCCCTCTTTTGGACAAAATAAAAATTAAACAACCCACAGAAGTGTTGATTAGTTATATAAATCCCCAATTTCTACAAAACCAGTTTAAACATATTAATTCGCTAATTGACATACATGAGAAATTAAGTGGCCTAGTCATCGGTCAATGGACACTGGGCTGCATAGGAGGCACTGGCTCACCTGCAGTGCAGTGCAGAATGGAGCCTCTGAAAATGTTCATGCTTGGGATAGTGTGTTTGGTTAGGTTGATTTTAAGTTCCCCCTTCTGTGCTAGCTCTTCTTTTCCCTGCTGTCTAGAGCAGCAAATGACTGAGCACGTGGCTGGGTGTGAGCATAGAAATAAGAGGTTTTGTCAGGCTGATGAGTTGCAAGCAGCTTGAATTTTCAATCTTTTTTTTTCCTAGGAAAACTGGATACTTTCTTTGACTTAATGTTACTCTCACAGCTGCAGTCTCCAGTGTGTGTGTGTGTGTGTAGGTATTGCAAGGTAATAAACTGCTGGACAGTCACTGATGTTTTTCAAAATACAAACAAACTTGGCCAGACAGAGTCCTGGTTGGAGTGTTGCAGTAGTATGTGGATCCTCAATGGCTGACTGCTGCCAAGGCTCTTTGGTGTCCATGATTCCCAGCACTGGCTATTTGTCGTCCTGTTGATTTTTCTCTGCAGGAAGATCACTGATATGTTAAGACACTTTAAAAAATGCAATTATGATTAGTGTGCCTAAACTGGTTCCTGTATGGGGATGAGTAAACACCTCTGGATATTTATTTCAATAGAAATAAAGGAAATAGATCTTCTCAACTCTGACAATGACTGGAGGCCATTTCATAACATTTGTGATAACTTCTGCCTTTCACCACAGATATCCTCAGTAAACACAAACATATGTAGCAAAGGAAAAACAACTATCCTATGCCTTTAACACCTTTAAACCAGAAAAAGTTTTCAATAGGCCACTGGATCTGCAGACTGAACCAGATACATTCATAAAAAATGAAAAGAAATATGATAATGAATAAACCAGCATAAAAAGTCAATATTAAAAAGCTTATTTGACTACACGCAAAAGAGGAAGAAAGAGTAAATCAATATTTTATTTTTTAGCTTTATGTAAAGATTTTAAGAATTGATTTATAACTAGCTTGTATAAAGAGAGCATAATTTTGTTTAAGTACATACTTTCAAATGTTAATATAAGCACTTGCCATATGGTTCTAAAATCATAATTATAAAAAGGGCCCTTTTAATGGCTGAGATTTTGCCTAGAAATTATGCCAACCAAGACTCCTATAATACAAGTATGTGCCTTCTGCTTCTG
Source organism: Acanthisitta chloris (assembly GCF_000695815.1). Lineage (NCBI taxonomy): Eukaryota > Metazoa > Chordata > Aves > Passeriformes > Acanthisittidae > Acanthisitta > Acanthisitta chloris. Next base: position 123,663 of record NW_008675241.1, read on the forward strand.
GGGCATTAAGTTTCAATCCTGCTGGGTTTTGTTATGTAAAATTCCTATTCATAGAGTAATTCTAATTAATTCCTGACCCTCCCAAAAGGAATTCCCCCTTGTCCAAAAGCTTTCCAAGGTAAGAGAAATGTCTTTTAAAAGTGCAGTAATAACTCTCTGAAGCTGCAGTAGCTCTAAAGGTATTTTCAGATGTGTACTAAAATATATACAATCAATTTGCTCTCAGAATGTGGTTGACCTAGAGAATGCCCCCACAAGATAAGTGCTTGTATGAACATTAAAGCTGGTTGTATGTTCACTTATCCTTCTCAAGGGATATTACTCATAAAATTTAGAATCAACATAAAATAACTGGAAGTGCTTTTGGTACAAGTTTTACATTCTCTTGAAGAGCCAGCCTGTGTCTTACCTTGAGTAGGATAGGCATGGCTACAGTCTTCCCTGGGCTCTGCATCACAACTACGAACAAATGATTAAGCTTTCTTCTAGCAGCACAGTTTTCTTCCATCAGTGGTCAGTTTCAAGAACAAACAAACTGAGGAAGAGGCACTCTCCATATCATGTGCTCAGGAAGAATTGCAAAAATCTCATGTGCTCAGGAAGAATTGCAAAAAATATTGTTTATTCCTTTTAATTAGTGGCTATTGTTTCAATTTTGCTTTGCAATTTAATCTTTAAGATGTTTGCTAAATTATATATATAAACTTATATTTGTAACAAGGATTATAAACCATTTCTATAATATGAGAGAAGGGCTCTAGGATCTCAGAGTGTACACAAACAATACTTGGAGATATCCTACTATTAAAATGCATGGAATCATAGAATATAGAGTTGAAATCTGGCCCTACACAGAACAGCCCCAAAAATTACATCATTTGCCCAAGAGCATTGCCCAAATGCTTGTTGAACTCTGGTAGGCTTAGGGCTGTGACCACTTTCCTGGGGAGCCTGTTCCAGTGCCCAACCATCCTCTGAGTGAAAAAAAATTTCCTAGTATACAAACCTCCTTTGACACAGATGGATGTCATTCCGTTGGGTACTGTCCCTGGTCATCACAGAGTAGAGATCAGAGCCTGCCCCTCTGCTTTCCCTGGTGAGAAAGCTGTAGGCTGCTCCCTTCAGTCTCCTCCTCCAGGCTGAACAAACCAAGTCACTTCAGCTGCTCCTCATACGGCTTCCTCTCTAGGCACTTTACTATCTCTCTAGCCTTCTTTTGGGCAATGGACATGACAGAGGTCTTTGCTTCTGAGCAATGCTTTGAAGTTTACAGCACTGATCATTTTTCTGCTTGATTTGGACACAGACTCCTCAGCTACAATAAGGATTTGCTCTTTCAGGGTACATCCAAGTAGGTGGTTAAATCCTAGGGGGTTTTAGCCTATTTATGGGCATTAGTCTACAGTTAGGATGCAGAGGGTTTCTGACTTCCTGTGAACATGGAAGATGCTGGGTGAATGTGCTGCAATCCAAAACGGTGAACATGATATGATGGGTTGAACCTATCAGTTTGAAAGTCAAGATTTCCTGTTATATCCTGCATATACCATGTCATGTGCTTTCATGGATGAGCTGATACCTGTTTCATGCACCTGCTCAATTACTCTTGTTTATGATTTCAAAACATTTGTCCCTTAAACGGTAGGGAGAGAAGGTCTTTCAGTGAGTTGCTGTGCAGACACAAATAATTTGGCCTTAGAAACGTGGTGAATAAGTATATATAAATGGCCTATTTTTAATTCAAGGTAACATTTCTTGTTAATAAGAGTAATTAGTTCTAGGTTTTGAGTGTGTTAAACATGCTGCCAAGTTATTTCAACTTGCCCATGAAGCTGATTTAAAACTGTATGTTGGGTGTTTATTATACTTTTAAGAACTATTAAGTAGAAAGAGGCATGTTACCAATGATAGGGGTTATGCAAAAAAATTAAAGGTCCAGGCTAATTGTATAGTGTAGAACCATTAACAAGATGTCTGAGGTTTCAGCTAGAGATGATAATTGCCTATTGAAGAAATGTCTATTTGCTGTGAGTTATCTTACTTGTACTAACTCTATAGGATTTTATGGCAATAGTGTGGCAACAAGCTGTAGTATGTGCCATAGAATTTTATATATGCAGATTGTTTTCCTGTTTTGCAAGCATACAGTATTTCCTGTATTAATTTATGCATGACTGTTTATGAAGATAAACTTAATTAAATAGCAGGTATTTAACTGACCCTTCTTTATCTTTACTTCACAGTCCACAGTTTGCTTCTAAACTGTTAGGTGTTTGGAGTTTTTTTTAATCTCCACAAAACTCTGGTATGCATGACTGCATCTTCTGGCTTATATTTTAACTAGGTACTAATGAGAACCTCCACTTATTTTTAAACTTTTTTATTCTTGCATAGGTCCAGTGAATCTATCAAATATTTAATTATAACAGGTTCTTACTGTTCTGCTTCCTCTTGACACAGCTGTCAGATTCATAGTTAAAGCTGGAAGAAGTCTTTAATACCAGAACTTTATTTTTCTTACCAGTACAGATGCACAAATGCCCTTGTAACCTATTCTAAATGTTTCCCATGAGTGCTCAAGAGCAACAGCAGAACGGAATTTGATAGCTGTAATATGTACTTCCACATGTGTTATAGATACAGGTCATGTAAAGTCCTATTTTTCTCACAGCTCCTGTGATATTATTATTCTTGGGAGTGCAATTTATCAGTAAAACCCTGCTACATGTTACTTTAGAGGGTGAGGGTTGGCCACTGCTCATTTCTTACATCAGATACTTAGCCATGTTTTGTTCTCATTTCTGCATATATGCTTCATTATTATTTATGTCCTTATTAATTATTTAGGGTAGTGACCACATTTTGAATTGACAAGTGGTCACAGCACCAAGCCTGCCAGAGTTCAAGAAGTGTTTGGACAGTGCTTTCAGGCAAATGGTGTGATTCTTGGGGCTGTCCTGCGCAGGGCCAGGAGTTAGACTTTGGTGTTCCTTGTGGATCCCTTCTGACTCAGGATATTCTGTGATTCTAAATGTGAATGTTAAAGCTTACAGAATGAATGCATGTTTTTGATATATGAATATGTACACATGTATGAATGTTGACAGGCACCCATGACACATTAGTGCAATTTTCTTTGTGTGTCATTCTCTTTAGTCTGACTTTCAGTATCATCTATAAATGAAGAACTGAAGGAGGAATAGTACATTTTGGAGCACGAATGGGCCTTTATGGTTGGCTATTTCACATTGCTTTTCATGGCTTGTTTTGCTTGGTACTTGAACAGAAGAAAACTCTTTCATCCTACTTGCTGAATGGAAATAGAAATAGAAGGCACCAAAGGAAAATTTCTGCTTGTCCTGGCTAAAACAAATACTGGGCAAAAAATAATTGGCAGGTAAATCTTAATGAAGAGTAGTGATAGCTTAAGGAAGTGGTTGAATAATCTGTAGTCTTCAGTGTTACTATATGTCTCATGTCCATTTCTGAGAATGGAGGGACAAAGTCATAACCAAACTGATCAGCTCTAGCAGTGGTGGTGGGAGCAGCAGAACAACTGATACCATCCAGTGTCAGGCTGCTGAAATAGCTCAACCTTTTCCTTTATTGCAGAAGTTTATTCCTTCTGGTTGGGTTAGGGAATGACTGAGGAGACACCAAGAAAATGAATCAAAAGTAATCATAGAATGGTTTGGGTTGGAAGGAAAGTTAGAGACCATCTAGTTCCAACCCCTTGTCATGGCTAGAGACAACTTCACAAGACCAGGTTGCTCAAAACCTCATCCTACCTGGCCTTTGGTGAGGAGGGTGTATTAATTGAAACCAGTTGTATGCTCCTCATTGAAACCACAGCATAAACTGGATTTACACTCACAAATGAACAGTGAGAAACAATTCTGAGCAGGTGATGTGCTGCTGTAGGAGCTGTACAAGACCTGGATGAAGCAGAACTCCTTTGAGATTACTTGGCTCTGAGTGGCTACTGAACAGCAAAATGCTTATAAGTCATTGGAACAATCGGTGAAGAGATGTTGTATCTTCCAAAAAGGCTCTTTTAATGAATTAATTTTCATATTTTTAATGCTCCAGTTGCATTAAGATTTATATGCGACTGAATTATGTCTGCTGTGGGAAAAAGCTTTAAAATTTCTTGGCATTTCTGCATTTAAATTCTTAACCATAATATTACATTAATGTAGTTGCACTGAATATTAAATTGATTTAAAGGTATTAATACTATATACAATATGCACTCTTTAGCATGTAAATATCATAATGCAGTAACAAAATGCAAATTGGAAAATATTTTTCACACTCTTGGTACAAGTATTAGCTTTTTGCATTAATTCCTGATGTCTTATAATCATTATAGCAAAATGACTTGAATGGAATTCTTTGATTTATAAAAGTGTAAATGAACTCTGAATCAATTCCTAGTTCTTGTAGTGGCACAACACATTTATACCTTTTCTGAGTACAGTGGGGGATCCTTATAAACCTACAAAAATTTGACTTGAAATCAGAAAAGACTGTTTTCTCCCAAAACCTAACCTTTGTTTACATGGTGGAAAAATTAGTGCAGTTCTAACACAATTAGACATTTACAATAGTTACTGGGTTTGAGTGATCTGTAAGAGCATAAATGAATTTACAGTCCCTTTGAAGATATTCTCTGTTGGCTGTGTGTAATCTGTGATCTTTGTGCTCAGATGCCTAAAAGGGCAGAAGATTATGATAGGGCATTTGCCAGCACCAGTGAAAATCAAATCAAGCAGAGAATAAGGCAGTTGTCATCTCAAATGTCTCATGCAGAACAAAATTAATTAGTCCTGCAGTCAAAAAGGTTATATACCAAATATCCTATGGGGCTCTACTAGACCTTCATTCATACTGTGGTAATCTGACTTCTCTTCCCTGTTGTGGCAAGGATGTGGATATGATCTTAAATAGAGCCTCTCACCACAGATACTCCATTGTCTCTTCTCCTCACCTTTTGTTTTCCTTATAATGGATGAAACACTTCAGGGAACAAACCTTCTTCTTTGTGTTGATGTACCACTTTGCCCTGATCTGGGTAGAACTTGTGGGTGCTGCTGTGATGCACACCATCCTCTAATCCAGTATTTTCACCATCAGGAAGTCTTTTGAGAGAAAATGATGCATTTACAGCAATTATGAAGAATATTTCTCTTCTTTAAACCAACAATTCACCTACCACCAGTGCAGTATGTGCCTGGAGTGCAGTGAGTAAATGCTCTCAAAAATAGCTTATAATTTTGCTGAAATTTTCCGTGCTAATGCATCTTTTATGCAAAACAATCACTAGGTAAAGTTTTTTTCTAAATTTGCTTCTCTTATGAAGAGAATGTTAATGGAAACACATTCTATACTTAAAACTGTTTACTGTTGGATTTTAAAAACAACTTCTTAAACACAGATCTCTTTAATGGAAATGTATTGTAAACACAAACTCTTTACGATACACTATAAAATATATTTATGCTGCAGCACTCTTTAATGGAAAGCTCCTGTATATACTGCACTGATTATTTTCTATTAAAATACATTAAACAAATCCTGGTTTAAACCAATATCTGGTTCATAATTCCTATGAACAGTTTTAGCTAAGCATACTAAGTACAATCAACTTCATACAGAAAAAGCGTTTAAGATATTCCTTGTTTAACTCTTTTTTCCTTTTCAATTGAAAAAGTGAGGAGATAAGAGTAATACCAGTTAGTTTCGAAGACAGTTGTGTCAAAACACACTCAGAGAGAAGTGTCCTCGAACTAAGTTATTAGTTATACCTTGATTTTCATAGTCAAGCCTTGTCCTGTCACAGGACTGGGAACTGCTAACAATGCAGTTGCCAAGTCCTCCCATTCCCACTGTTTTTTGCAAGAGGCAGTGACACATAAGAACGAGTTGTCTTTCTTTTACCTCTTAAAATTCAGTTGCCCAGGGTTCAAGTCTAAATGAAACTAAGTGAATGCTTTATTTCTCTGGGTATTCCTGTGCAACCAAATAAACCTGTGAGTCTCTCTCAGAGCTGTACAAGGTGGCTTATTTGTCTTTGAGTTCCACAAGATGATGCACTGAGAGTCCCCATGTAGTTTAAATGGAAAAAGACGTTTCTATAGTCTCTGCATGTTAACTTAGGAAAGGACAAGTTGCAGTCTGGAAAGAATCAATTCTTCTTTTGAAGATTAAATATTACCATTGACCTAATTTAAGAATCACTGTTCTTTAACACATTTGGGTTTTTACAATTCTAGCAAATATGTTGGAAATACTTATTGGTGATGAAAGTGTTGGACCTGTAAAGCAGTGCTCTGGGAACACACAGGGATAATGTGGGGCAAAGAACAGATGTCGTGACTTGCTCTTTGATTCTTAGTGCCCAAAGTTTCCTTTGCCTTATAGAGAAGATAGTATTGGAAGTTCTGTGTTCTATCTAAGCCTAGTTTCCAGGCTTTCTGCATCACATCAGATAGAGATATATTTTAAAATTCTTTAAGTGACTTTAAATGGACTCTTACAATATGAGAAGTTATCACTTCCTATTGTAGAATAGTGTGAAATTGAAGTGCTTAGACAGACAGTTATATTTAAAATCCTAGCATTTTCATATGGCTAGTTATTTCAAGGCTGTAACTGGCTTGAAGAAAATTATCCATTGTCCAGGGTCAGGCTGTACATGATGAGCTGTCCGTATCTTTCTGATCAATGTTATTTCTTTTATTTTCTTTCTCTTAGAACTCCAGCAAAAAAAACAACCTCAATACTCAAATAGCTTCTATGTTGTTGCTAGCATGCATCTTTCACCCTTAGTCATAACAGTAGTATAAAGACAGAATTTAGCAAGGATGAATATTGAGGCTTCTGTGCCTTAGTTGCTCAGGATTTTTCTCCACAAATAAAAGGACAAAATTTTAAATATGGCTTTTGTTTCAGTGTAACTTTACAATAGATAAACATTTAATAACATTGAGCTGTGACATTTACAAAGAGGAAAACATTTGAACACAGAGACTTAGCAAATTCTCAGGATTCTCAAGAGCAAATCTAAAATATTGCATCTCATTGTCCCCAGCTGAGCTCTGTGGACATTCGCAGAGTAAAACCACTTTCTGCTTTCTATAAAGCTGATTTCTGTGTGTGTCCATTTTTTTCTGGCAATTTTACACTGAATTTTTTTTCCTGGTCTGAATTTCGGTTTTCTATTTGGAGCTGTTACAAATGGTCTTAAGGAACAAAGAAGTTGGCTAAGTTTTGGTACTGAAAAAACCATAATATTTGTAAGTTCTGCCTGAAACCTTTGAACTTTGATGCAAAAATATCACCTAGATATGGGACTGAAGGACTGAGTAAAAGAGTAGTATCTATTGATCTTTGTGGATTTTAAGGATGGTAAAATGGTTTATAGTGTCCTTTTATTCTCACTGCCTGGAACAGCTGGGCAGAGAGAGAGGAAATGGCTTTCTCCCAGTACTTGTCAAATAACTGATCCTCAAATTATCCCTCCAAGGGACAATGTAGACAATGACAATATGTTCATAAATCAAGAGTAAAGTTGCAGGACTGTGGCCAAAATTCAGAGAGAAGGATTAAGTAAAGGTTTATGGGATACAAAGTTGACTAATAGAAATGGAAAGAATTATTTTATTGATAATCTATGTGGACTACCCGATCAGGATTGCTTAAATGCATTCTGTATTATGAAATTATCAAACCAGACCAATGTACATTATAGGCCTATGTATTTCATACAAGTAATGCTCTGTAAATGAGCAGGTGCCCAATATTTCCAGATATCTTATGTCCAAGGCAGTTGGATTCAATGGCCTGCATAAGCTACAAAGAAAAGAGGAGGGAATTCTTGCAACAAAAAAAAAATAGCTTGTAGAAGTGAATTCTCTATTTTCTTCCATATCGTGCAGAAACCACTCAACATATTACACTGACATACTCTTTGATAGGAAATAACTAATTTCTTGAACTTGCAGTTGCTTGATTGAATGAATTTAACAAAACCTGTTTTAGTACAGAAGATCTAGTTATTCGATTATGCTTTCTGTTGTGCAGTAAAGAAACAGAGCACAGCCCAACAAAATACTTAAGTGTTTACAAGCTGAAACATATTTCAGTAACATCTGATTAGAAGTTAATATCTTAGGCGATCTATCATTATCAGCATTAAATGTATTATCCCAACTGAAATAATAAATTTCATTTTACTTGTGTTTAATAGCAAACATGAATCAGAAAATGTTTCCTGAATTTTATTAACATTCTGTTATAGCTCATTTATAACTGAGGACAATGAAATACTTACAGAATACAGAATGGTCTAATCAGTGAAAAGATAAAGTGCTCCAAGCTACCTGTTCTATATTGTTAGCATAAATGTAAAATAAGATTGGATCAAGATAAGAGTTTTGTAAGACTGCCTTGGTTTTATTCTCAAAAAAATTTGCTCTTCTCTGATTTGACATGGAGTTTATTCTGAATAAGGGCCTAATCTTGAAGTCTTCACCCAGACAATGAATGCATGGGCTGTATGTGGCCTCAGGGCAGCATGTATGTGTTTGTGGCTGGTAGGACTCGATGCAATTAAGGTACCGCAATAAAATGAATCTCAAGCACTTTCAGCCTGAGCCTGCAGCACTTCAGAAGCAGCTGACAGAATCCCCCCACTGTGTCTCCTCTGATCTGTATATAGTAGAAACTGTGTGGTCTACAGAAGCTGAGTGATCAAACAGCATCACTGGGTTTCTGCAGTAAAAAAATACGCATTGGGCTTTTCAGTTCAGCTGTACTCATGAAAATGGCAATACTATTTTAGAGGAAGCAGCTGCGTAAAATGCATCTTCTGTTGAAGCTTCTTTTGGAGTAAAACCAAGTATCTTGAGCAGTTTTGCAATAGCATTTTCTTTTTCTTGGGTCTTGCAATAGACCAGTCTCTATGGATGACTATTATGCTTTGGAATTTACTTTGACTTTCTTGAGAAGTGTGTGCCCGTTCATGTGTGTATATATATATGGGTATATACATATGTAAAAATGTTATATGTGTGCACATATTCTATTTCTGAAGGGCTCAAGATAGATAACAGCGATGGTATGCAAAGATTTATGAATTGCCTCTGTTTTGGTGGGTTGTTTGGGGTTTTTTTCCAATAGGACATTTTATCTGCAATTACTATAAAGTAGTACAGAGCTTGACAACCACTGCACTGTTGACTTGGTCAGATGAGGGGGGACCAGGTGTTTGTCACCTGCAGCAGTAGTTTTAGTTTGGAACATGCAGCATTTAGCACTGGCCAAGGTGGTGCTATTACATCTGTAGGTGAAGAACTTAAAACTACATCTGGAATTTCTCGTTTCCAGAACTCTTTGTCTATAAGAAGTCCTTTTCTTGAGACTTTACTTTTGAATACTACTTTTCCACTGAAAGTGAGTGCCATTGCAAACATTAAGCATAGAAAAGTGAAGCAGCAAGAGCTGTAATATCTACTATTTAAACTGTTAAGCCGTTTTGTAAAGCTTTAAAGGTTGGAAATGTGAGGAATTAAAAATACATTTGTGAGGTCTAGAAAGTACTGTTGGAGAGAGCATTGCATTATGGTTCATTAATTCCCCTTCTCCTCAATAAAATGTTACCTCTCTTCCTTTCATTTCTCTATTTGTGAATTTAAGTATAAATGTGCATTATAGTGTATCAGGTCCCAAATTAGAGGTTTGTATAACGTAGACTGCATACTTAAATTGTTAGCAGAACCCTACTGCTTACTGCTGCTGAGCAATACACAGGTGATAACAGTTGGACACTCTTTGCCACTGAAGAGATGATGCCTGAAGTAAGATCAGTGCAAACAAACTGATCCTATAAAGGCAATAAACCTCAACAAACCCAAAGCCAAAACAAGTAGGTTTTGTTTTTATTTATTAAGACTCATTTCCATGTCCTGAAAGCAAGCGAGAAGTCTCTGTTTTCTCTGATGTCTTGTAATTTACATAACTTTTCAGCATTCAATAAATAAATTGTTTGGTTCTTAGAAGTAAATGATTGTCTCCTCCCAGATTTTAGGGAATATCTATAAAGTTATTTGGTCTGCAGAAGTCCTTATTTAGAATTTTTAGTGAGTACTGCAGATGTATAACTCGGCAAGAACTCAATAATGGAACTTCTTAAGGAAAAGGAAGAGGCTATGTCACTATAATACTGAGAAGCCTCTTTTGGAAGATCTCCAAGAAAGAACTTCTACCATTTGCCCTCTCTGAATGATTCTGAAATGCCCTACAAACATGAGGGAAGTTTTTTGTTTTATTATTCCAGGAAATAAAAAAACCCAAACCATCCAGGTCCAGAACAGTCTCAGATCTGTTCTCATTTAAAGCAACATGCACACACACATATATTAATAAGTATTTATACATCTATATTGAAAAAACAATCCCATTCTTCCTTATCATAGAATTTAGGGGTTGCAATGGACCTTACAGATCATCTAGTCCCAACCCCCTGCCCTGGGCAGGGACACCTCCTCACTTGCTCAAGGCTTCATCCAGCCTTATCATAGACCTTGGATTATTTGTAGAGCTGACCTAAGACTTGTTCCAAGTTTATCATCCAGGTTAGTGACTTGTATTTTTCTATGTGTCTGCTGTTACACTCCAGTGCCATTTCAAATCAAATATATTTACTCACAGTAGGAACTTGACATTTTAAATCCTTTTGCACCATTGATCCTCTCTGTAAATAGCTTAACAATAATCTTTTTATTAAAAAATTCTTCTAAAACAGAGGGACTGAGTTGGTAAAGAGCTGTTAATGAGTAAATAAACATAACTAACCCCAAACACACTTTAGGTATTTCATATAAGATATTTGGAAGGTATTTGAGGTATTACATATTTGGAACATTACTGTGGATGATTACTGACTTCCCGCACAGAAATAATCTATTTGTTAATATATCATATCCTAATATAGTTCTTGAAATCATACCATTATAACTTTTATTCTTTAAATAGTATTGAGTGCAAGTTCACTCTATTGTGAATGATTATTCTTTTTCTAGGATTTCAAGAAAAATAATATTAGATCTATTTAATTGGTCTAAATGCAGATTTTTTGAATCTTTACATATAATAAAAGGAAGCAAAAAATTAACAAGTTTGTACAGTAAGGATACACAAGAATATTCTTACAGGAATCTGTAGAGTTCTCTGTGTAGTTGCAGAGCACAGAAGAACCTGCAGCTGGAGTTTCTACTTTACCTTTGTTATGCAACCCTGGTCACCTCAGCAGAGAAGTCAAAATTGGGCTCCTCCAAGGTGCTGATCCCTGAGGTTCTGGGTTTGTGCACTTTGAAAAAGAGCTGAGAGGACAAAGCATTTTCAGTGGCCCAGATAATTATTTCTGAAACACCTATTGTATCTGTGTATAGACACATGACTGTTACGAAAAATAATTAATAGCTATTAATTGCCATTAGCAGGTTCAAAGCATCTAATGCAGTGACAAACTTGAGATACACAAACCTGATTCACATGTTCTGACCCTCATCTTGCTTTTCAAGTCATAGCTTTTATCACAACATGCATCTATTCAGATGGTTAATAATAATTGCTGTCATAATCACCACACAAGGCAGTTTGTTTCTAAGCCTTTTTCATAAATACTCTTCCCAAGTACTTTCAGAGAACATTTTATTTGGTCCATTTTGGCTTTAAATGAGAATTGAGTAGTTTTGTCTCCAGTCCATTCTGCCTATGCACTTAGTGTATCCTTTCACTTTGCTGCCAAAACATTGGGTGTGTTTTATGAAATAACCCCCCACATAACATAGGAACTGCTCAAATGTATCAAGACAACTGTAAAAGAAGATTGAGATCCTCACATGGCATGAGGATTTTGATCCTGAACCTTTCCATGTGAAAGATGAGGACAGGTATAATTCTGATGAGTGTTAGCTCTGATATAAATCAGGAATAGCTGCTCTGAAGTTAGCAGAGAAGTACTAGTCTAAAAAGCATGTGGAAAGATCAGACTACAGATACAAGACTAATATAAATATGAAGTTATCTGTGTCTTTCTTTATATCTGCATGGATATCAAGATATTTTTAATTTCAGAACTCTCTTTGCTGCTAGAAGAATTTATTGAAAAAAAGAAAAAAGGAGAAAATAGGTGAACATAAAATGTTTCAGCCTGAAATATTTGAAGGTGTTGTCCAGGTTAAATGCCATGGGTAGTATTTTTTTCATCTACTATCATTTGGACTTCAGTACTTAGATTTCAAATGTAATTATACTTGCCTATCCCCAAACTATATGAACAAAAAAATTTGCCTGAGCTGTTACCAGAGTTAATTTAGTCTAGAATTACATTTTCAAACACTGTTAATTGGCTTATGTATAAGATCAATTGCACTATGCAAATTTACTGCAATTGAAGATCTGGATCTTAGAGATTGTTTCCAAATATGCATTAATCAAAAAAAGGTGTGAATATTGTTAGTAGATAATATTGCAGAAGATTCTCTAGGAATAATTGTACTGTAGCATGTTAACAGTGCTGGTTAGCTTTGAAAGAAAAAGCTACTGTGTCAGCGTCCTTCACCAAGATTTTGAGTGGTTCTGATAAAATTGTTTGTTGGACTTTGTAACTTTGCACAAAACCAAAGTGCACTCTATTGACTTAATACAGTTCTATGTTGTGTGTCTCTTCACACAACTCTCTTTCTTTCTTTCTTAGTTTTTTTTCTTTTTTTTAACCTACCTCTTACAGATGTAATCTAGTCATGGATTAATATAAATCAGAACAATGGGATTTCAGTGTGTAGAGTTGGGATAAAAGTGGACATCATTTGGAACCAACTGCGCCACTACCTGTTGTGATGGAAATGGAGTTATGATTGCTAAATATTCATTTGGTTGCTGAGATGTTTAGTTAATGAATGTTGGTTTGGATTAATATAAGCCTGTATGGAAAAATCAGCAGGGTGGAAACAGAGTAGATCAAGGTAAGCCAGTGTTTCACAGAGAGAGATTCTTAAAGGGCATTGGCAATGTAGAATATCTCTGCAGTCAAAAACACTTCAGTAAACAAAAGGGGGAAAAAAAGG
>NW_008675241.1:136819-138260 GCF_000695815.1 Acanthisitta chloris
CACAGGATCCTACTGATCTCTTTAATGTCCCCTCCAGAGAAGAGACTTTGGGTAATTGCATAGTGCCTAAAGTGCGGGTTTGCCATTATTATTCTGAGTTTTATTCCCATTGACAAGATCGCTAATAATTTGCAAGAAAGCTACCAGGAGTACCTGAGTAATGCAGAGATGTGGCAAAGGGAACTTGAGTGAGATTTGTGCCAAGGAGAAGAGAAATAAAGTGGGCCCAGCAGATGGCTGAGTCTATAGGGACACCCACACTCTCCCGGAACACCCCAAGCTTCTCCCACGCTGGAGAGGAGGCACTTGTGTCTCCACAGTTTTCTTCCCTACTTTGGGAAAAGAAGCTGGAAGGAAAGTGTTGTTTACTATATCTGGGCCTTGAAAGCCTGAGAATTGCATTTCACAGAGTGTTATGCCTGAAGAAAACTTTGCTCCCTTCTGATGCGTGAGGCCAAGCTATTTAAGTACCACTGTTATGTAAATATTTACATTTGTAAAAAAATATACTTTCTTGTAATAATTATATCTATTCGATGCATACCATACTCACTTAGTAGCAAGCATTAAAACAAGATACTTACAAAGAGAAACCCTTGTCATTTGGCAAAGAAGACTGCAGTAATCCTCTGCTACTTGCTCCCCCCTCCATTTTAATTGTTAATACCTTTTCAGCATGCGGGAGAAGTAATCTCCCACCACGCTAAAGCAGTCAGCCTAATTGAAAAGAAATACAAGTCATCTAGTGCACAGCTGAAAAATTCAGCTAAAATGCAATCTGTCATTATCTTTCCAATGCCAATTTTAAATAGGTATTAAAGTAAATGGGGGAAACATCTTCTCATTTCTCTTGCGGTATCGTTTCGTTTTTACAGAAATCCCTAATCCTCAAATGAAGATTCTGCCCGATACCCAACAAAACACTCAAGACTCAGCCTCAAGTGTCTTGGAAACCAGATCCAAAAATAGAGGAATAATTTCCCTATCATGAATTAATCTCATTTGAAAATGATTTTAAAAATACAGTTTATGCAATGCAAATCCTCGCTCCCAGAATAACCTGTATTTGTGGTTGTTATGCCACAGTCAAGAGATAAATTACTGCTCAGTGAGCTGTTTCAGCATGGCAACGTGAACTGCAGCTAGGATTAAGGGAACTGATGAAGCATAACACACCATGAAAGAAATAAAAACATTTTATAGGACACATGGGTATTATTGACAGGTTTCTACTTTTTGATACAATGAACTCTTTCAGCTTTCATCAGGAGATCGTATTTGAAAAGTATCCTGCATTAGAAAATTATATGCCACATTTAAAAGTATTCACACTTTTAGTTCCCAAATTATTATGCACTATATAACACATTTCAATTTAATTGGAAAAATATTGTATTGTGATGCTGAACACTTGTTTAACGGAGATAATATTTCAGTTTGG
>NW_008675241.1:138286-161066 GCF_000695815.1 Acanthisitta chloris
TCCTCAGATTTGTAATTACCAACACCTGCTTCTGAGTAGGTAAAAGTATATTGAAAATATGTCAGATGGGACCTTATAGAAAATCCATCAAGCCCTTAACAGGTCAAGCTCAAACAAAATCTTACTAAAGCTATTACCATCAAAGTTTATTTGGTTCTGGTCTCAGTAGGACAACTTTCTTCAGACTCCTTCACTGACTGAAATTCCCACAATTGTAGAAACCTTGAGACCTGTACTATATTGCATGTGCTCAGCAAGTGTAAGGAAATGGCTGGTTAAAAAGATATCCCAACATGAAGCCTGTCAAATTGAAAAAGAGTTTTTAGCATTCTACTGTAAAACATGATGGCTAATTATTTTTCCTTCAGCAGCCTTGCTTTCTCATTCCTTCCCTGAAGTAGTAAAAGATTCAGGTAGATTGAACAAAGACTATACTCTCAGGAGTAATCATCCGCTGGTAGAAAATGACGTGACATTTCAGCTGTTATTCTTTCCAGTGTTCACAAACTGGAAAATTTTTTACTTGAAATGTGACCAAGATACTGCCTCTGTTGCAACCACAGTTGTAGTGGTAGAGAAGAAGAAAACAAGAAATAGGGTTAGGAAGAATCCCATCCTTCTCTCTACTTTCTGCTCACTCCTTTCATTTGAATCAATAGCAATTAGTGTTTTAGAGATCTAATTCAGTAGTTTTTGAGACTCTTTTGGTAAGGTAGTATATGCATCTTTGAAGTCTTTTCTCTCAGTGTCCATGTAGTCCTAAATTGATGGAGCACAGAGGCTTAGAGCAAGATGTGTTTACACAATGCTCCTCTACAGTGTCATTTTGGTCTTTCTGCATTCTGTGATGACTTGCACGTAAACATGGTTAGTCGCAAAGTTCATTGTCTCACTGGTGAGAAACAGTACTAGCTTAAATGACCTGGCTAGACTGTACTGTAATGGATAGAGAGTTTCCTTCACTTATATTTAATCTAGCAGTTCTGCAGTTTTACTGTTGGAAAAGTCTGAGGAGTGAAGACATAGGACCAAATTGGACCTGTTGTTGTCAGTGATGCAGTAGATGTTATGTTGTCACTGATATAGATTCAAGGCCAGGCTGGATAGGACTCTGAGCCACTTGGTTTAATGGAAGGTGTCTCTGGCCATGACAGAGGGGCTGGAACTAGGTGATTTTTAAGGTCCTTTCCATCCAGGGAATTCTGTGATTCTATAAAGCTTAATAGATATTTCAGTTCAGGGAAAAAGCATTTCTTGTTTGACTCATACTTGTTTTGATGTCGATGTGTACGTCAAAGCTGGAAAACTGATAAACTTATGGTGGACTCATGCAGGGAAGTACTAAGCATTGGAACAAGCTCCCTAGGAAAGTGATTGAATCATCATCCCTGGAATTGTTCAAAACATGAGTAGATGTGGCACTTGATGATCTGTTTTAGAGGGCATGGCAGTATACAGTTGAAGCCTGGACCAGATCTTGGAGGTCTTTTCAAAATCTGTGTTTCTAAAAAGTAGAGAGACAAAAGAACACTGAGGAAAATCATGCTGGAAACTCTTTGGTGTATGAACTACATGATGCTAGATAAGCTGCATTATACTTTACTGCAAACAAAATTCTAGAAGATATGTTTTTTTCTGCTTGCTGTATTTAATTTGGAATCTGGGGAGAGGGGACAAAACAATGACAATAATAATAAAAGTGATATTAATAATAATCTCTTGCAAGGCCAGAGAAGAAAAAGGGAATTTAGGTGATATATGTAGTGAGACTGCATGCGGAATTCAGATTAGTATGAATTAGGTGAAAGAAAATGTTTGTACAAAACACTGCCTATCTGAATACAGATATCATAATCAGCACAAGAAGAGGTTGAAAACAGAGAATGATATTTTTATGCTCTACAAAATGTCATTGTTTTCAGAAGTTATACCGTATTGAATGCATCATATTATGCAGCACAGGGTCTAGATCATAAAATCAAGCCAGGATAGTCAAAACACCCAAAATGTCTGCTTTTCAAAAGCTGGTAAACTACTAAAACTAGGGAGAATAAAAACAGAGGAATGATATTTTAATTACCTTTGGTAATTATGAGATACCTATGGTTATAACTGTGGCATATGGAACCTTCCCCCCACATCACGCTGTCTGGGCTACTGATGGAAACGACCTATTCTGTGTTTTCTATGCCATGTAAGTTAAAACATAAATTATAAGAAGACCTTAAATTATACTTCTGTGTATATAATGCAAGAGAAGGGCTAACATGCAATTTTCAAAACAGAGCATGGGTTCTAAATATTCTATTGTATTCTGCTAATGCTTAAAGATGGTCAGGTTCTGGTGAGGGGAAAGAATATAAGCAGAACAGGATGTTCTAGAACTGAGTATTTATAGGTTATATTTATCACAGAAATTTCTTAATAATATCAAAAAGCTACCATTCTGCAATTGGTTAAGTGTTCACAGACTATTTAGAACTCCAGTAGAATGCTTGCCTTTTACTTCCATAGTGTCTAGGGAACTGTTCTCAATGTGTAGAGTGAAAGAATGACCATAATTTTCTGTCTTCTCCATCCATCTCTTCCAAACATGTTTCACAAATTTTTTTGGTTGAACTTTGTAGTGTAGCTTATTTTGCATTTTAATGATTGAAACTCTCAATCAGATCCATGCTGAGGCTGAGCATAGTAATAAATAAGTGTTTGTCCTACTTCATAGAATCATAGAGTTTAAGGGTTGGAATGGACCTTACAGATCGTCTAGTCCCAGTGCCCCCTGCCATGGACAGGGACACATCATCACTAGATCATGTTGCATAAAGCCTCATCCAGCCTGGTCTTGATGCATACTTGATGCATATTTGGGGGATGAGATAAAATGATGCAAAAAGCAAAAAAAAAATCAGCATTTGAAAAATAATTGATAAAAGTTATTTTCTGTTTCTTGTAAATATCAAATATCCTTAGCTAAAGTTATCTGCCACAGAAACTGCCCCCAATGTCCTCATCACCAACCGCAGGACAAGTCCCAGCTGGAACCATTTATTGGCTTAGTCAAGTGCTCCACTACTTTGTTCTAAATATGTCAACTTTGATTCATCCTCAGGCTTAGTTGCTGTCAAACACTGTTAAATGGAACTGGAATCAGCATTGCACCTAGGTTTCCACTAAGCCAAACCCGTAATCACTTCTGCAGAAATGTTAGTATTCTGTGGCACTAGAGAGTCACTTTGATAACAAGCATGGCACTTCTGTGAGGGTATCCTATACAAAAAGGGAAGTCTGGTCTCATCTTTGGCACCAGCTCAAGGTAAGAAGTTCATAACATCAGTACTGAAAGCTTTGGAAACAAGCTTTGTCTCTCAGAAGCACAAAACTTCTTATATATTTGTGTGATTGATACTGTCAGGGCACATGCAGGATTACATTCAAAGACCAGAGTTAGGACTATCCCCTCCAACTAAAGCACTGGCAATGTTTAGCTTAACATTTGATTGGAGCTTCTTGTTGTGAGACTAAATGGAAAAATTGAATCATTCTGAGAGGTGAATGGTAAAAGCACAAATTATTTTAAAATAGATAAGGGAAAAATGGGTTTCATCCACAGGCAGCAAAAGCAGTTAAAGAAATATAGTCTGAATGACATGTTATCTACTTCTGCTCGTATTGTGCAATGGGTTTAGGTAGCATTTATACAGACTTCAAAAGGTATTGTTAATGAAAACAGCACTTGAAAGCAGTATATACTTGGATGCCATGTGAGATACTAGGAAGGAATGTTACTAATAATTGCTAATGTGGCAGTTTATAGCATGGTGGAAAGTAAAAATTGAAGGCAAGTTTGGTAAATGGAAATTCACATGATAGCTGAGCACACTGTGACTTATTTTGAGCAGGGGTTTTCAAAATGTAAAAGCAGACCCCAAGGAATCCAAAGGATGCACGTCTTTAGGAATTTATCCAGACCAGTCTTTAACCCCATGGGGTTTTTTTACTGAAAACTAGACAGTGAATGATGTGCTCCCCATAGTTATTTTTAGTGGTACCTAAAGGTACAGTCTCTGTAATTTTCTGAAAATGGCCTAGATTGGATATTAAGAAAAATTTCTTCATCAAAAGGTTTGTCAGACACTGGAACAGTCTGACCAGGGAAGCTGTAGAGTCACCATCCCTAGAGGTATTTAAAACATGTACCAGAGATGTGGTACATGAGGGCATAGTTTAGTGGTGGACTTGGCAGTGCTGGGTTAACAGTTTGTCTCCATGATCTTAGAGTTACTTTCCAATCTATTTAATCTGTGATTCTGTATTTATTACAGCACATTCAGTAAAACTTTTACACAAACCTATTCTTTCCTTCTTGTCTTCCACTGTGCTTTGGATGGTACGGTGACTCACTTCACCAGTGACCAAGGTTTCTCCTGTTGGCTCCTAGCTGTTGCCTATTTCTCCTGTGAAATTCTACTACTTTCTGCCTTTTTGGAAAAGTCAGAGTTCTTGAAGGAGAGAAGAGAGATTATTGAGGAATATGTAAAAAATACAGTATCTGAAGATTTTCATCCTTCTCTTCCATAATTTCATCTAGCAAACTATTCTGAACATGGAAAATCTTTTACATATGTGTGTGATCTTGGGTCTAGGTGGTCTTGAAGGAGAGGAATTCCCAGACTCCAGCATGTTAGCAGTTTTTTCACAGCATTGTTGCTTTGCTTTATTAGTGCTAGAATTGTGTATCTGTGCACAGTGATAAAACACTAGTGAGTAAGAATTCTGATACTCTAGCAGCAATGGTTTGAACCTTTTGTGCTCTGAGCAAAGCACAGGAAGAGTTAAGCCTTGTTTAGTTGTCAACCTACCACAGTATTTCCTTTTGTATTTACAAGTATTCAGTGCATCTGTTTTAAGCAAAGCTAAAAAAGATTTTACCTTATATCATTGACATAACAGAAGCCAAAATCTTTTAATTAATTTTTTTACAGTATTTTAAGGAGAAATAACATGAAAGCCATATCACGTCAGTGGTTAAATGTGCTAATAACCATTGTGAATGCAATTCTTTTTTTTAATTTAATTTCAAAATTTCTAGATAATAATAATTTAACTCCTTTTATGTGCATTCAATTTTATAGCAATCTGAATAGAATCCTGCAAATTGCTTAACCACACATTAGACCAGAAACATCAACACTATTATATTTCATTAATGAAGAAAGCACTGTGCATAACTAATGGGTTTTATTAAGGCTAATATATATAACAGCAGGAGTAGCTGGTAGACCAAGGAAAGATTTTTAGCAAACAGTCTGTGGAAGTAAGTCATTGAAAGGTAAAATAATAAACTTGTTGGACACACAGAGGAGCTGGTGTAACTTTGGCAGTCATCGGGTGAAAGCACCGTGCTTGATAACTCTGGAGCTAGGAGGGCCCTGAAGTAACAGTATTTGACATGTTTGGGACGTCTCATCAAAGGGAAAGGAAGAACCCTGACAAGAGAAATGCTAAACAGGACTCCTGGTGGGAAAGCTGCTGCCATGCAGAAAACTGTATTAGATAAAGATATCTGAGAAACTTGTGCCCCCTGGGATGTAGCAGTAGTTCCAATAATTGATGGAGTGTTATTAAGACATGTTGCTAAAGATGCTTTTGGAACAGTGTGAGTGGCACAAAGTGTACATTAACAAAGTAGCATTTCATTTGTTTACTTTTGTTGTTGCACGAGAAATAAGTTTTGAGCCTTTTGTGGTCAACAGGCAGTCATTGGTGTCTTGGTATTTAGGGCATGTCATAGGTAGAGTCACACTACCAAAGTTCTAGTCCACTTTAACAGTATTTCAATAAACTTGACATTAATGTGATTGCATGTGAATTCAGCTTTTGTAAATACAATAGCATTGCAATGCATTTATTTGCTTCGACCTAGTGTTCCAAGCCAACTTCCTCAAGTTCAGTGCTAAAAGGGAACAGCTTTGTTTATCTAATGCCTAAAGCTAACTTTAAACACAGCCTTGCCTCTCCTGCTAGTAAGGAAACCCAAACTTTTTTTGACTAGTGAAAAAGCTTAGTGTAGCTCAGAGCATGTCTATGTTTAGAAGAGGTTGGCAGGTCATCCAGCAGCAAATACAAGATGAGAACACCATAAAAGGGAACCCTGTTCCTGGTGCAGAATTACTTCTGCAATGCTACCTGGTCCAGAACTGCTTTATAAAACCCCAGCAGGTATCACCTATTGGCTAAAGGGCAGGCTGCAATGCAGCAGTCAGGATGTAGGGGAACAGGTGTAGAATAAGTAGAGAAATAAAATGCAGTAAAAAGAACAAATACATGCAAGAAAAGTTGTCCTTCTGCAGAAACTTAGTGACCCAAAACCTGTTTTTTCCATCTGTCTGGTCTTAGTTTGAACTTTAGGTGTGAGCAGATGATCTGTATATCACATCACCTTTTGTTCCAGGTCTTTAAAGATCACTGACCATTGGGAAAAAACCCAAAAGTTACTTTTCTCTTACAAAGACAGCTATGTCACGATTTTTGAAGAGTTTGTTCTTTTTTTTCCTGGACAAAGTTGGAGCTATGAATGCAAAGTTCATCTGAGAGAATTATACTGCTGTCAAATTCTGGTATCTCAAGCAGTACCTACAATCCAAAGGCAAAATATCAAAAAAGAAATAATTAAGCATATTTTGTTCTACCAACTCCATGTTTTACATGCAAACATGAACCTTGGGGAGGAATTAGTTAGCTCTTCATGACACAGGACATGGTAAAATTTCAATTGGAGACTTAAGTCCAGAAAGGGACCATAATAGTCACCTAAACTTAGGCTGTATATGGCAGTGGCTGTTATATTAATGAACTAATTCTCATTTAAATGAGCTTATGTCTAATTTGTGCATTAAAATGCAGTTTTGAAGAATTCACTTCATTGTTGGTCAGTTAATTGGTAGTCTGTGGTGCAGTAAATTTGGTCTTGCCATTCCTAGCCAGAAGACACAGATATTACATTAACACTGCAAAGTCCCCAAGCTGAGCCCTGCCAGGCTTGCTTTGGATGCCCTTCTTTGTTCTTGCTTGGAGACACGTTTTAGCTTGTTTGTCTAATGAGTGCTTGAATATTACCTAACTTGTTTAGCTTTAGGTTGGCTCTGTTCAATTGCATGGTGCAGTGTTATAATAATTTTGTTGCATCTCTGTAAGTAACAGACAGTAATAATAATATGTTATTCTTTATAGAGTGACCTAACTCTGACCCCAGAATAATAATATGAAGTGGAGGAGAAACAGGCAAAGGATGGTAGCAAAGGCCTTGAAGGCACAGCCTGGGGATGACAGCAGAGGCTATAAACATGCTATAAACAAATTGCCAACGTTGCCAAGAAATGTAGCCTTGGAAATCACATAAAACCAGTTACAGGGCAAAATAAAAAAGAGCACATGTCTAGAACATATGGTGTGTACTGCTGTATAGGAGAATAAAATGTGGAGGTGTAGATCAGGGAAGATCAAGGTATGGCATGCACTAAAATCAGTCAGAAACAATGTCATGCAGGCCTTAGATTAGTGAGCAGAAGAAAACCACTACCAGCATCGTATTCCTTATGGTGCAGGAGGCAGGATGCTGACTCCTGATCCCAGCTCTCCCACCTTTTCTTCTTGTGAGCAGTTCTCACTGCTGACTTTAGGATTTGGAGGAGCAGAGGAAGGGAGAGCACACTACCAGTGAAAGAGGGGAGATACCCAAGGTGTGTGGATAAAAATTTTGAAAGTGTTATTAATTAGGCTTTTTGTGTGATAATGTAATTAGGACAATCATCATTAGTATTGTTGTAACTGTGGTTGTAAGTCTTTGAATAGACATACAAGAGTTCAGGCTAACAATGAATTCTTGGCTGCAAATATAAGAAACCGTTTTTTTCTCTAGCTCACAAAAGCTGCATAAGGTGCAGATTCTATTATTATTTAGCCTCACTCAGAAATCTGCATTTTACAATATTACTGTATCCGTCTAGATTAACTTTTGCCTAAAAATTGCCACCACCTCTGACTTTGTCGTGACTGATTTCTGGCATGTGAATCTTTTTCTGAGAGACTATACATCCCTCAGTAATCAACTGAATATTCCACAGGCAAGTTATTTAGAGCTCAAGTTAGTTTTAAACTTCCTCTTTGAGAAGATGGAATAAATAGACTCTGATTTGCCAGTAGTTTTTGATAACAAAATGTGACTTCTAATCTTGTTCTCATATTTCTTTACTTTTTCAATTTTACAGAATCTTCTGAAATCAAATGTAGTAGGCCCAGACAGATTATGTCAGCACTAATTATTCCAACATCAGGAAAACATTTCCAGTGTTCCTACCTGGTGTCCCCTGTACATGCAGCTCTTTGTTTGCTTTTTTTGCCACAATCTGACACTAGAAATTCATGTCTGACTGATGATTTCATTTGCTGTCCTAGAGGCAACTCCACCTACCAGTAAAACATGAAGATCTTTTCTAACCATAACATATGCTATAATACATGTTTTGAATTGTGTTTTCTCTGCTGACAATAAGATCTCCCCTTCTTTTTGTTTCCCTCAGTATTTTTCTGAATTCCTTATTTCTAATTTTTTTTTTGTTGTTGTTGTCTGCTTTTTCCTTTCTGTTTTAATGCCTTTTTCTTCCATTTTAAGATCTCTGGGATTTTGTTTTATGTGTATTAGCCTGGTCTCTTTTGTTCAGCAGAATTTTAAGACAGGGACTAAGAGTTCACATGAATATTATGGCTATGTTTTCCTCTTACCCAGTTTCTCCCATCTTTATGAAAATAGCTTCAGCCATGAGATTTTTCCTTTAGCAGCTTAAACCTATAGTTTCTGTGTATAAAAGTAACCAAGCTACACAGATGACATTTGAGCAAGCCAGCTTTAAGGCTGTGATATCCAATTCTCTCTGTGAGAATGAGATCTGACATAGAGTCCAGTATGCTGGATCACTTACTTTAGGAAGTTGTCGCCTCCAATTGTTGACAATTGTTTCAGAAACTCACAGATTATTTTTTATTATTGGAAGAATGATAACTCCGTCATGAGTAGGTCATAGTGAAATCACTCCTGATAATAAAGTTGTTCTTTTCTGGGAGATATAAAGCATAACAAATAACTTGCTGTGATGTTTTCTCATGCAGACTGTGGCTTGGTACAGAGTATATTCTATTTTAATATCCAGATT
Organism: Acanthisitta chloris; assembly: GCF_000695815.1. Lineage (NCBI taxonomy): Eukaryota > Metazoa > Chordata > Aves > Passeriformes > Acanthisittidae > Acanthisitta > Acanthisitta chloris. The sequence continues at coordinate 147,496 of NW_008675241.1, forward strand.
TCTAATATTTTTTGTCTCTCCATTTCCCTTGTTGCCTCAGTAATCTGATTCTCAGCATAAATGATGTATAGTACACAAGTCAGTGCTTGTTCTTCCCTTCATTCTTCCTGTTCACATCAATTAGTATCATTCAGCTGACTCATCCCTGCCAGATCTAAGGCTCATTGAAGATTACAGACTCCTGATGATTTCACTGTGGTTTGAATGAAACAGTTATTTCGGTATTGGGAATTTTATGTGATGTCCACCCCGTTGCACCAAGAAATTGTTCAAATACTTTACATGATGGAGAGAACAAAGTGCTTGTGATTCATACAGAGTTCATCAAAACATATTTTAGATGCTAATGTGAAAAATCAAAAAAAATAATTGACAACCTGTCTTTTTTGGCAGACATACACTGGGATTCATACAGCAAAAACGCCTTAGTAATTTGGGGAGAACCCACATTCATAATTAGAAATCACTGAACTCTCCAAAAAGATATATTTCTAGGCATACCATTTTTGTAAAAACTCCAAAATAGGTTGGTTTCTAAATATGCTGATTTTTAAGTATATTGTAGATCTTCTCATGTTGGAAACTCTCATGATTCATAGAGCAGTTTGTTTTGATTAAACATCTTTTTAAGCAAATAGTGAGCAGTCATTTTGCCCACAAAATTAAAGCAAAGCATCTCAAAAGAGGTACTCTGTTGTCATATACCCCAGCAAACTGCAATTTTCACTTTATCCACAAATATTGTCACCTTTCTCTTGTACATGGTAATGGGTTGACCCAGTGGGTCAAACAGTTAACATAATTGACCTCCACAGTTTTTTATTTGTTGGCCATGGCACATTCTACTCAGTGTGGATCAAATAGTTATCCAGTGGCAAATATTCCTAATAGAGGCATGGTAACAGTTTTTAGAGCATTGAAATGCTGCTCAGTAAAATGTATTCTTTCTTATTTGGCAGAGACCTCTCAACTTTCCCTTCTTTCAGTAGCTGAGACCCCCTTAGCATGTTATTCAGTGGATGACTCTTGGGATTGCTCAGGCAGAGGCATCAGTCACTGGGAGTGATGAGCAGGAAAGGAGAGGGGCCATCCTCCAGGCACTTGAGAGAAAAAGGCAATTCATAGAGATCCATGCAGCAACAGAGACTTAGGAGGACTGTGCATAATGCATGATGCACAAAGGGCATGTGCTGTCAGATACCTTTGAATGGCACACCGGAGGAGGCAGGGAAGTCGAGCTGGCTAAATAACCTGGGCTTTTGTTAATCCAAGATCAGAAGCAGATCACAACAAAGGGTTCATAATCACCTGCTCACTTGCAAGTTGTTATATTGTATTGAAAAGTAATTTACCTCTATGCACTAGCTTCTTAAAGCTACCTCTGAAAATGTTCACTAATGGGAGATCTATTATGTTATATAAGAGTCGATCACTAGATAGAGCTTATAGGAATTATAAACAGGAATTGTGCATTATCAGCTCATACTGTGCCATTGCTGTGCCTCTGTAGGACCAATTCCATAAACCAATCTAGCCTGTTTTTATATGAATTTTTTCTTCAGCGCTTAGCAGAGGGGGCAGAGAAATCATAGATCACAGAACACCAGGTTGGAAGGAGATCTCAAGGATCATGTGGTCCAACCTTTCTTGGCAAAAGCATGGTGTAGACAAGATAACCCAGCACCCTGTCCAACTGAATCTGCACAGTGTTCATGTGCCATCCCTTGGTCTCCACAAGTTCTCTAGCATCATGGAGAGCAGCCTACCGACAGCATCAGCCAGCTCTCCTGACACCCTCCTGTGGATGTTGTCAGGGCCCATTGATTTATAGGGGTCAAGCCCTTGTAACAATTCTTATCATCTTCCTTCACTGACAGTGGGTCTGTATTTGCATCAGCCTGGATTATTTTTTTCCCAAGGCCTGGAATGAAAAGCTACTTTGATGTCTCAGCAATAATATAAGCATGAGGCACTCTGCTGTTTTTCAATATCTGGAAAAAGCTTATATGAATGTTAGAGGCATATTTACTTAAGAGAACTCAGCTAACTGCTGTATTTGTCTTTGTCACACAAAAAAGTTTTACACAGAAAACAAACCCTAGACACTATATTTATAGACAAAAGAATGTAGCTATAACTCTATGCATTAAGCTATATAGTTCAGAATTCCTTCAGGAAAATGAATCCTGTAAAATGTAAGAATTTTACAAACAGCTAAATCTCTCATGTACAGGCAGAAGAAAGTTTAAGAACCTTAAATTATTTGTGTTTACATTTGTATAGTATTTTTAAAAAGGCAATAGAAAATCGCATCTGCAGACCTCTATGGTGATTGCTGTGGAATCTCCCCTCCAACCACCTGAGATACTTATTGTAAATCTGGAACACAATATTCTTTAATACCTTGTATCGTTCACTGTACCATAGCGATGAAATTATATGTACATAGTCTTTATAAATAAGAGAACTAATTCCAGTTCAGCTTCAAGCATGTAACCCAGTGACCCACACCACAGAAGCAAACAGAAAAAGATTACACACTTGTTTTTTTCAGAGGTTGGGCTTATCAACATCATTTCTCAGAGGACATTGCTTAGGGAAGGAGCATGGGTAATGTTCTTGTTCTGCACACTCAAAGTCTGTTAATAAGGATTAATGTGAGGCTTAGTCATAGAATTTTAAATATTTACAATACACCTATTTACACAGTATCACTTTGAGGTTAAGTACCCAGCTAAATACTTATGCCTACTCTTAGTGTCTTTTTACCAGACTATTTTAACAATTAGCAAATAAATGAAGAGAATAATGAATGTAATTTTGCATGAATACCTACTTATAATACAGAGGTTTTTTTTCATGTCCTTTAGTGCATGTGTGTGTGTGTAATAGGAAATATTAATAATAAGTCCTATTTGACTACAAAATATTGCCTGGTGTCATTTAATCCTTTGAAAAGGAATTTTTGCAGTAATGCATTGTATATGTTAATACAGACAAACCTTAATCAGTATGTGTCTATATACTGTTATGAAAACATCCAGTTGAGAGGGACCTTCAGAAAACTCAGCTTTTCCTTGCCAAGGTGGGATCTACGAAATTAGTGATATCTTTTGACAGAAGTTTGACAAAACTGATTGCTCATTATTCTAACCATTTAAAAAGTGACTGGAGATGAGCAAGTTAGGTGACCCTTTAATTTTTCCCATATCTGGCATAGGTATGGAGAAGTGATTATTCCCTTTTCTTTCAGTAAAGCACCACACCTGCCTGAGGTGTAAGATAGAACCATTTCCTCCACTACTTCTTGTCACCCACGTTTGTCTAGAGGAATAAAACCTGGCTGTTTCAGAAGTGCCCTGCAGGTCTCCCTCTCAACACCCCTCATGCTTCTATATTCTCTCCCTTAGCATTTGCCCAGCTGGTCTGACCTTTTACCAAAACAAAGTGCTGGAGGCAGGCATAGCATCCTGCTGAGGCCTTGCCAGCACTTGGCAGAGCAGGAGGATAGCTTCATCTATTTTTCAGGATGGACTTCTATTTATACATCCCATGGTGACATCTGTCTGTCTCATGAAAACATGACACTGCCGATTCCACTTGAGCATGTAATACCACATCACCTCCAGGCCATTTCCTGGAGGAGTGCTGTCTGCTCAGTTGTTCCCTGCTTGGTACATCTGCAGCTGGTTGTTCCTAAGTATAGCAACTTGTATCTCTCCCTCCTGAATTGCTTCTGGACCATTTCTCTACTTCGTTGAGAGCTTTTGATTGCTAGTCCCGACTTTCAACATAGTCCTTCCTGTCTTCATGTTTTCTCTAATTTTACACAGAAGCCTACTCTCTCTTCTTTCATTAATTAAAGATTGAATGGAGCTGTATGAAAGACAAGGCCCTGTGGGGAGTCATTTAATATTTGCTTCCATTTTGACAGAGAACAGTTGGCAAGTCTTCTGGGAGGTACTATCCAACCACTATTGCACCCAGTTTATAGCAATTTAATCTAGACCATGTTTCTCTTAGCTTAAAAGATTGTAATGTGAAATAATGTCATGTTTTAAAGACAAGATACATGATGCCTATTTCTTCTCCCTAACCACATAGCTGGATACCCTGTTGCTGAAGGAAACGAGCCAATTTTAACATGATTTGTTCTTCACAAATCTCTGTTGACTCATCTTGGTTTTGCCTCCCCACTTTCAAATAATTTATAACCTTTTCATTCTGCTAAGCAGACATCCTCGTCCCTTTAAGACTCCAATTAATTATATATTTGTAAGGAACTTAATAGTCCAACTTATTTTATTGTACCTGGCAATGATTGTCTTTAGTACAAATATAGCACATAGTTTGAACCTCATGGCTCCTACAGGAGGTAGGCACATCTTCTGCATTTAGGCTTAGGTGGTTGTTTAAGTTCAATTTATTGTTTAAGTATCTTTCATGAATCTCCAGTGTTAAGGAATACATGTGGACCAAGTGGCTCAGTTTGCAAGCTGCAGATTGAGATGTAGATTGAAATACAGATTGAGCTCTGGGTGGAAGCTCAAGAGGCTGTGAACTGCCGACTTTAGGAATAACAAAGGGCACTATGACAAGTAGTGCCAACCAGAGAATGGACACTGAGAGACACAGCAGGAGCTGGGAATTGCTGACCATTTGAATAACAAAAGGAGGGGGCTGGCGACAAGTAACATGCCAGGGATGTGAAAGGACACAGAGACAGGGCAGCATCAGAAGACTTGGGAGGAAGAGTGAGACTTGTGGATGGGTAGATCATGAGGGGATAGAAGCCCACGGGTGGTTCCTCAGAGGCACCAGCTCTGGCTCTTGCTGTGTTACTGCACCATGAATAAGCTGCTATATGGAACTAGACATCTGAGACTCTGCTTCGGGAAACCTGGGGTCAAACTGGTAAGGAAACCTGGTCTGCCTGTGTGTGAGGGGATGCATGAGGCACCAGTTGGCTCACTGGAGCCACTACTGTGTAGGGACTTCAGTCCCAGCAGTTAAACTCTCTGGCATTCAGAGTGTGACTGCCAGAGAGTCTTGTGAAAGGTCAGACTGGGAAGTTTCCTTAACATCCAGGCCTAAAATTCATTTTAGCCATAGTGTGACTAGTTTGAAACATGCCAAGCCTGAAGACTTGGAGTTAATAATTTGCCATAGGAGAAGAAAAGTGCAGGAAAAGCACCAGCATTGTGTCTGTGTGATGCTATATTGTGAATATACATTTCAAAGACAAAATGTTTAAAATTCTGGAAGAGATCTTTGATATCAATGTTCATATATAGGTATGGAAGGAGGGCAGGTAGCTGTAGGAAGGGTTTCCATGGCAAAAAATGTTGGAAGAGAAGCTACATTTCTCTGCATCGTGACAAATCACTCTGTAAAGTGAACATCCACTCCAAGAAAGACACTTTAAACCCTAGAAATAATCTTGTGGGCATAAACCACTAACATGACAAGCTTAGTAACTCTACAGACAGACATATCCATTAAGGATAAAGGAAAATACTGTCATATTCACTATCAGGAAATAAAAGATGACTGCTTCAGTTTGATTTTTATGAGCTTTTTCATTCTGGCTTGAATCTATATATTTATATAATACTTAAATGATGTCATTTCAATCTGCAGTGGTGATTCACATCTGGGCTGATTTTAAGATATTCAAAAGAAATGGCTCAAACTTTTATTGCTCTATGGTAATTCCAACTAAATCCTTCCTCTAAGTATTTATATTGACTTTAAGCATTCAGATAACTGACCATTAAGAAACACTGGGTTCAGAGACCTGGATTCAGGTATTAGTGGGTGTCTGAATTTCCTGAAGTGTTAAATGGAATCAAACTGGATGAACAGAGTAAGGAGACCTAGAACAATCAGGCTTCTTAGCTTGACACAAAATGCTGTCAGTTAATGTCCCATTTGCTGAATAACATATTTTCAAGTCAGCAGTTTGTATTCTGAAGAGAACAGGTGGTTTCCCAGATGTGACTGGTTGACACTTTGGGTGGGGGATTTAACACTGATATTTAGAAATGGACATCCTTATCTAAAGATTCTCTTGCCCTTAAACTCTGCCCTTAAGATAAGCTAGTGTGCAGAATATGCAGCTGTGCTGTTTATCTGCATGATATAGATAGTCTTACAGATGAAGTCTTTTGTTGTGATCTTTGTAACTGGTATCATATAAGCAGCTTAAGGCTTTTTTTGCCTATGTAATTCACCATATTGTAGAGAAGATTATAACTCTTACCTCATGTCACTACTGCTGTATAGCAAGGCTTTTGTACAGAATCAGTGGACCTGTTATAAAACTATATTGAGTTGTTAACTCAGTAAACAGGTATGTATTGGAAACTATGTAACAAGCCATTTGTTATGACCAAATTAGTTACACCAATTACAGCAGAACCCTTTTGAATTAGCAGTAAGTTTCTGGTTATGCAATTTGTATTAAGATCCTATATTTAAAACATAAACTGGCCTGGCCCTGAGCATTGATCCTTGTTCTGATTAGGTGTCCTGGGTAAGAAAGAGATGTCTGCGGGGTTGGGTTGGGTATTTTTTTGGTTGTTTGTTTGTTTTTTATTTGTTTGGTCTTTTTATTTGCATTGTATAGAAAGAGCTAAGATTGCCTATATGGGAGATCTTCCTCCTGGTAAGGTAGATAAGCACGAGAAGATTTTATCAGGAGTGAGGGGTACAAGAAGGGAGCCTGGTTTAGACTAAAGGAGAAGAGGACTTGGTGTCAGAATAAAGTCTGTCTTGCTTGAAAGTCATCACTTGCACTGTGGGTTGCTGCTGTCCACCACTCTTTAATTTCTGTCATGGAGAACTGAACCTGGTGTGTCTTGCCTCCCACAAGAGTCTCTCCTTCCCTCAGAAACCTCACCCTGCAAAGAGAGGGAAGATGGGATGTTCCCTGTGGAGTTCTGCCTGCATGGAGTTGTACTGGGCTGCTGAAATGCCTCAGTTACCTTGTGGTGACAGCGTCCCCCATCTGCCCTGAGCCTTTCATTAGGTTCATTTGCCAGGCTCTTCACAACTTCCATCTGCCTTTCTTTTCTAGCCTTTGTCTTCCCTTGAACTCTTTCAGTAAAGCCCCAGTTAGCCATCTAGCCAGCCAGAATCCCCATGTATGGCCCCACCTCTGTGATCTCCTTCACGCCTGCTTCTGTTTCCTGAGCTCCATTCCTTCTTGTTATTTATAACCTGACTGCCAAGAGATTATAAATCTTACTTCTGGAAACTTATAAGTCATACAGTCTTATTGTAAGGAAAAATGAAATGGTGTTTTTTCAAGCTTTCTAGACTTATGATTTCCTCCCTCAGCCACAGGACCTCTACTAGCTAGTTATTCCTCATATTTGTAATCGGCTTTGAAAAATAGATTTTACCCCAAAATGTTTATCATTCAACTGAACTGTCCTCTTGCTCCACTGTAAGTTATTTTTAGAGCTCCAAAGAGGAAAAAATAAGCCACACTTGGAATAATTTCCATTTCAAAAATGATTTTTTTCTCTTTGTAATTTGTTTCCTATTAATATGCTTGATGTCAGCAGTAATGCAAAGAAAAAGGCATTAATATTCTCTGCAGCTACATCTTTTGTTTTATGAATTATAGCACTGGAAGCAAGATGATAGTGCAGTGTAAAACAGTACTCTGGAAATGTTGCTTACATGGCTTATGAAAAACATGGGAAAACGTCTCTTCTTTCTAACATTGAATCTCAATAGATTAGTTTGGATGTCAAGGGTGCAATAAGATGCACAGCCTCTCTTCTTTCTAACATTGAAGCTCAATAGATTAGTTTGTATGTCAAGGGTGCAATAAGATGCACAGCAAATTTTTGGTGTTGTTTTTGGTGTGGTTTTAATTACATAATGATCATGGATTTTGAGTTTGAGCTGGTTTGGTTTTTTTTTTTGCCTATGGGGGATTTTTGGGTCTTTTTTTTCAAATTTTCCGACCTGAAGTGAAACACAGCCTAGGGGGGATTTTTGGGTCTTTTTTTTCCAAATTTTCCGACCTGAAGTGAAACACAGTGAACCAGATCCAGTATGTCTTTGGGTGCTTCTAGGAATAAATATGTGTTGTAAACTCATGCATAAGTAGCAAGTTTACAGTGGATTTAGTGCATAAACATTTACTAAACACTCCAAATGTCCTTCTTGCTACTAAAGTAATACATTGAGCTAATTAGCTTTACATACAAAAGGAACTCAGAATAATTTCTTGTGAACCAGCAGGTGAAAATATTGCAGCTGGAGTTGCACTTTAGTGGGGAAAACAGTCTATCTTGCTTTGGATTAGTGATGTTGCTTACATTATCACTAAAACAGTCTTAAAATCAGGCTTAAGCATGAAGGTATGTGATGACAAAAGAATGTGTGAGAGAGAAAGGGAAAGGGAGAGAGAGGAACTGAGCCTGAGAAATCCCCCTTTCCTTGGTTTTGCTTGTTACCAAGGTTTGTACCATGTTTGATGGAATGGAGGATCTGCTTTTTTGGGAAACATTTTATGTTTTCCTGTTCTTTCAGTAAGAGACTATTACTCAGTTTTCCTGGCATTTCCAGTATTTAGCAACTCGAGGACCCATGGATAAGGAGCTTTTCTGCCAGAGCAGAGAACACGGCAACCAAGTAATGCTTCAAGTCATGTTCAGTGGCGAGTAACACTGGAATGCAGTCTGAGATACCTGCCCAGTGTAAAAGGTGCTAACAAAACACCTCTATTCTCTCTGGCTGGCACCCCAAACTCGAGTGCAAATCTGTCTTTGGTTGAACTCCAGCATGTCTCTGTACTTTAGCATAATATAGGAGAAAACCTGAGCACACATGAAAATTAGCAGTTAACCTAAATAATGCTGATTTAGCTGGGATTATGCTTCAGGGTGCTCCCTGTGGTCAGAGAAGGGTTACTTGGCAAAAGCATTAAGGAGCAGTGGGGGTGATGGTCGGTGGATATGGATGTGGATGTGATCTTTCCTCTAGCTCAGTGAGCTCTAACAAATCTATGACATCAAGAAATGCTGACAGCCTTTTTTTCTTCTTGTTGCTCTTAAGAGTACCAACTACCTTTTTCCTTTATGTTTTTGTTACTTTATTATTATTATTTTTCTGCTTTTACAAAGTGAACTGGAGCTCTAATTCATATGAAACATTTCTAAAAGGAGGAAAGACAGTAATCTTATTCCCTACCAAACTGATGGTGAAATATAACAACAAATCATGCTGTTCTGGGAGGCAATACTGTCAAGAGAGTCATTTTACTTTCTGATATTTTAAAAGCACTTTTTAAAGCTGTTCTTAGTGATGTACTTATAAAAGCAAAACAAATAGGAGAAAACCACTTGCAAACAGCTAGCAGAGACAGACCTTCAAGTAAACGAGGTGCAAAATGAGTCTTCAGTACTTCAGTTTAAAGTTAAGCCAGTGTCCTTCTGATATATAACTTTGTGTGTGAGTATGTTTTTATGTAGGTATGTTTGTGGGTGTAGGCAGGACTGTTAAATGTAGTGAGGTAGATATAACACAGGATCTGTGGTCAAAATGATTAGAACATTTCCATTGACACCTGGACTGCCAGAAATTCTGTGTGATGGTGCCTTTCAGACAGAGTTATGCTTGTGTAAAACTAACACTGTTACTTATCCAATTGCTGCTAATTCTAGTAATTTTAATTAATTAATTAAAATAATGATTTTTACTGTTATAAAAGAATTCTCCCATTTATGTGGGCATAAGTTTTTATGAGGATAAATTTTCACTTTCATTTGAGAGTTCACATATATGAGCAACTGTAATCTAATATTCCTGAAATGGGTGCCACATATTTTTCATGTTATAATAGTAGTTTCCTATCACAAGCAATAGTTCACTTTGTTGCATTTTTTTAAATTTCTTCAGATTGTCACTGCTTTAGCAATCCCTTGTAAGTTTGTGGAAATGAAAGTCCTACAACCATTTAAAAGCACTGCCAGAATAAGTTAGTACATGAAAAGTGAAAGCTGAATGAGGCAGCCAAGCTGCTGTTTTGATTTTTCATATCCACATGCAGCACACTTGAGTAGTTGTTTCATGCTCTAAACCTAAATGTTACTCCTCCTTACCTATTCTGTTGTACTTTAAACTCCTTAGTAAAGATCTTAACAAATACCTGCAATGCTATTTTAATTTGGCTCCCTGTACACTCAAATAGGTGTCTTTGGACCACTTGAATTCTTCAAACTACTGGTTTAAAACATTTTACAGTGAATAGCCTCCTCTCTCCATCCAACAATAACAGTGTAGATCATATAATGTGTTGATAGGGCTGTGTTACAAACCCAAATACTTTATTTTCTGAAGCAATTATTACTTTTTTTGGCACATCCTAAAAATGTAGCCAGTGTTATTTAAGTGAGTAGTTGGACTAAAAATGTTGCAATACAAGTGCAATTGCACTACAAGACTACAATTGATTTGAGAGAATGACTTCCATAGGAATAACAACTGTTAGACCTATGCTTGTTTACTCTAGTCACTTGCCTTAGTCGTATAACTCCATACCCTTGCAAAAAGTCCCTTTCCAGCTCTCTTGTAGCCCCTGTAGGTACTGGAAGGTACTATAAAGTCTCCCCAGAGCTATCTGTTCTCCAGGCTGAACAAGCCCCAACTCTCTCAGACTATCTTCATAGGAGATGTGCAAGATGACTTGCAGTACTAACTAAATCTCAGGTGCCTTAAAGCGAACAGCTGGATTTCAGTTCATAGTCATTTTACTAGGCTGGAGAAAAGAGTGTGTAAGAGGAGAGGCACACCCTCCTTTATTTTTTTTTCCTTTTCCTCTTTTTCTCTCTCTTTTTCTTTTTCTCCCCCCAAAAATTTGCACTCCGTAAGGTTGTTTTCCTAGGAGATGTTGATTTACTTTCAAGTTTGTATGGTCTACCAAGGACTAATTCAGAACTTCAAGTATCATTTGAAGTGCAACATGTCAAAACAAAGAGAAATGTTCAGCAGCACTAAAACTTGGAAGAAATCCTGTTTCCTAATAAGTGCTAGTCATCATTTTTAAACTCACCTAGAAGACAAAAGTCTTGTTTACATTACAAATGAAAATGAAGGTTAAATAGCACTTGCTCGCATTACTCAACTCAGCAGGTAACTATTTGCAGAGCGATAGAACTTGATCTTTCAAAATGTAGATCAGGTAAAGTAAAATTATGATGACTGAAAAGATGTATAAAATTATGTATGTTTCATATTGCATATCATTCTCAGATAAAACACCAGAAATATAACATTATTTTCAATGAAATACAGCAGTTTTAGTAAAATGTATATTGGAAAGCCTTGAAAAAGTACATTACAGCAGAAGTCAGGCTATTTGGCTTAATTCTTTTTAAAGATAAACCAAACTCACTTCTGATGATTTTGACAATGGTCTAGATGCTGTGCTAACAGACTAGATATTTTCTAAATCTAATGGAACCAGAAAGTCTTAATGTCTCCCTAAGAGTTCACTAAGATTTAGAGGTATGAATCATGGTATAGTCATCATGTGTCAGCCACTTATCATTGCAATGGTCTACTGGTTTAAAATATATATATTATACGATTAATAATTTTTCATCTTGACTAACATAATTCCCATTTTCATGATCTATCTAAATGTTTTCCCTCTGAGCTTTAGTGGCTTGTAATGCTTCCAGCAGACATATCAGGTAGCCAGTCGTCTACCTCATGTCTGCTCATTTTAATCATCTAAAACTTGTTAGCCATTCTAGAAATCCAATTTAATGCTGCCCTCTTCATTTTTCTGTGGCATGACTTCATAAATACGTTTCTGATGACAGCCTGATCTTGTGCTTCTTTCTCCTTGACTTTTTATGAAATCCTTTCTCACTGGAGTTTTTTTACATCTGTAGAAACTTTACGTTAAAGCATTCTCTCACTTTCATGACTGTGTGTCTTCAAACATTCTCCTTTCTTCTGCTTGTTATGGTTTCTCTTTTTAAAGAGTTTCCTGTGACTCTGTATTGAATGAATGGTTTAAAAATAGGCGCAAATTTGCATAATTGCTGCTAGATGTTCTTCGGGAAGTCTTCACTCTCTTTAAAGTAGTCTGAGGAATATTTTAGGTTGTCACCTTTCCACCATTATAAAGAAATAAAATGCACAGAAAGTGTACAAGATTTAACTTCTCTGCTTGTGGATGTAACTATCCTCAAATGCTTTAGGTTCAGAGGGAAAAGAAAATAGATGAAAGATAGAAGTACAAGGAAGCTATTTAATTACTGTCCAAAGGTCATGTTTTGTAGTGGCTATAATGTGAATGGAAAAATGAGACTGTGATGCAAACATATGTCTTTATGAGATTTGCCCACAGGTAGCTCTGATGTGAAAGGGCTCATGGTGCTACCAGCCATAAGAGACCTGCTATATTATGACTCAATTTTCTAATTCTTACTGAGCTCTTAATTGGACATTAAGTTCCTTTAGCCATATCAGAATTTGCCTAGCTCATTGGCTTGATACGACATAAGAGGCCAAACATGTCCCTTATGTGGCTACATTGACTGCCATGAGACCTCAGCAGGGAGCAATTACTTCTATTAATATGATATTAGCGCTGCAAACTGAGGGATGTATGTGTTGACATAGCATTAAAGTTTAAGATCAATTTTATATATAGAAAATCAGGATGTATTTTGAGATTATTCCCTCATTGAAACGATTTATTTTTTTGCTCAAAGTTTGCATTTTCTGGGGACCAGAAGCCCTTTTTAGCAGGGTGGGTTTGTACTGCAAACAGAAGCAATCAGGCTGAGCAGGCTCTCTGTAAACAGCCCCTGCCAATGGAAGAGCCAAAATCATGGCTAATGTAAACAGTTTAAATAGTTAATGAAATTTACTTAACAAAATGCAAGCTAGTGGATTTGCATGTGGACTCCACATAGACAGAGGGCTGTATGCCCACTACTGGCGTTTAAACCAGCCAATTAAGGTGCACAGCTTTGTTATGCATCACAAACAACGTCCTCTTTCCTGCTGGTATCTAAATAGTCTATCTGGGATAGACTGCAACACCCTGACTTTCCTAGTATTGATAGCCATGTTAAAGCAAGACTTGACCTACACTCCCACAAGTGTGCCCTGGTTTCTCCTGTAGACTTATAATCAAACAGACTTGGCTGAAATAAGGAGTTTAGAACAAGGGAAAAGGTGGCCATTACATTACATTGCAGCAGAGACATTAATGGAGTCTGAATAGCTTGATCTTGAAAACAAGTATAATTATAATATGATTTTCTTTGCCTCTTCTATTAGAGAGGAAAATAAGTAAAAAAAGGAATAATTCAAATACTGGATAAAATAAATAAAAAGGTCAAAGTGTGTTTAAATTTGCCTGCCAGAAAAATTCTTTATACTCTCTATAATATTTTCTTTGTTTGACTGAGTAGTTGATCTTTCATATGACAATTTCCTGTGGCCTTGAAAGTCTCTCCAATTTTGGAATAGTTCCAGTAATAGTATCAAATGTTCTTGGTGATATCTACTGGCTCTTAAGATTCCCTTTA
>NW_008675241.1:161088-163719 GCF_000695815.1 Acanthisitta chloris
AAACCCACAACCACCCAAACAGATTAAAGATTGAAACCAGGTGATGTTGGGTTGGTTGGATACATCTACTCTTCAACTGCTGAAATACATTACCGTGATTAAAAGAGTTTAATGGCCTAATTTGCAAAAATGATGAGACTTTGTGGAAATCAGAAGTTGGAAAGTAAATGCTTGTGTCTGAAACATGGACCATGAAGATCTTGATTCACCCTGTAGTAACTTTGTATGTGTCATAGCTCTGCAAATATCTTAAGGATATTCCTTCAGAGTTCCCTTTATTTCTGGTTGTGTGTATGACAAAGGGCTTCCTTTTTAACATGGATAAGTACCTTGGCACTCAGTCATTAGTCTTTCCTGAGCTGGCTATCACAGAAGATTTGAAAAGAAGCTAAATACAGCTTCTCTACTGGGAAAAAAAAGGAGAAGATCCTCTTTTGTCCTTGTTCAGTGGTTAAGATATAGCCTCAGAATTACATGGCTCACAGGAAGATAGAATGTATTATATGGTGACGATATTCAACTCTGAAAGGACCATCTAGATTGGTGGAAGCAGACTGCTTCTGCTGAAGAATGACAAAGGAAAAATTTTGGAAATGTGGACACAAGGCTCACACTCTATTACTTATGCTGTCATGAAATACTTTTCTTTAGGGTGCCTGATATCCAGTGTGGTGTGCAAAATACCCTCTTGGAATATGGGACACCAGCTGGAGGCCCCTGGGGCCATGCAGGGAGGTGGGAACCATTCTGATTTGGGAGTTTCCTCCTCCTCTGGAAGGCTGCAGAAGCCATCCCTGCCCATAGATGTCCTGGGATTGCTTTTGGAGTGGCCTGTTTTTTGGGAAGGATGAGAAGCGTGCTGCAGCCAGCACAGCACTGAACAAAGTGAATGCTAAGGATATCCTGTCTCCTACTATATGCAAAGGCAGCAGAGAGGGGTCCAGGAGACCCCAGTCTAGTCATGGCTGCAGAGTGAACCAGGTGTCAGCGCAGGATTTCTGCCCCAAACTTGGAAAACTAAGGTACCCACCTCTCTGGAGCTAGTCCTGATCCAGTATATCTGAATTTGAGGAGACATTTCAATAAATATCATGTCTCTTTCAGGTCCAAGGGTAACTAAAAGCTGGTCTACTATTGGATCTGACAGAAAAATGCATTATTAAAAGTGATAGGAATGAGTCCCTCTAAACACAGAAAAAATGGAAAAGTCGATTTAAAAACCTGCTTTGATATCATTGACATTTTCCCTACTTCAGCAAGCCCTCTTCTCCCCGTCCCAATGTCCTTTTAATGAGGAGAAAGGAGAGGGAACCTTTGCAGAAAATTAGGTGAAAGTGAAAACAACTTTCAGAGCAAAGTTTTGATAAGCATTTACTTATATAGAAAAATACACAAATGTAGTTCTTTTGCTAAATTTTCCAAATCAGCTGGAAGGAAGTTGCTTGGAATTTTCAAGATGATTCATATTTTTATATTTATTATTTTTTGACAAAAAACCTAGATTAGTAGTTTGCATAAAGCTAAATAAAATTATTTCTTGTTAAATAATTTAATCAATAAAGGGCTTAGATAACACTTGTTTGTATACAAAGCCTTGATAAATTAGTTATGTGCATAATTTGTTTTCCCTGCAGCTGCCTGCTAGTGCAGTTTTAGTGACAACCTATTTACATTCTTTCTAATTGTATGAGCAAGCTCTCAGATAAACATCACTTATATAGCAACTGAATAATTATTTGACCGTATTTTGCATCTTTGATGAAAAATGAAGAAAAGATCAGCTAATGATGCCACTACTGCCAGGACCAATTATCATTCTGCAAAACCCAAACTTCAGTGCTCTGCAGCTTTGTCTATAAGAACTCCAATTTTTTACATATATACCTATTCTTACTATGACACTTGATAGTTCAGTTCATGGATTGTATGGAAAGCAGTACATGATTTTAACAAGCAGTCTTAAATGGGCAGATGAACAGGTAAAAGGAAAAGTATTAGGCTTTTATCTAACATCAACACTGTAAGACAGAGTATCCACTCTACTGGGAGAAATTAGTTTGTTTAAACCTCCTTAGATTTAAAAGTGTCATTTGTATTAATTGAGTGTTTAGAATTCTGTTCTTACCTTTTCCATCCTGCTTTTCATGGCTTTACACAGCAATAGACATGAAAGATTGATTAAAGGCATGTTCCTCTCTTTTTTTTTCTTACTTCTCATGTAGCAATGAAACCATTTGTCTAAGCAAGTCAAGTTATTAGGTTCTATAGTAAATATATTTGTACATACCTGAATTCTCAGTTCAAACGGTTATTTGTGCTTCAACCAGCAAACATTTTAAATCTAAAACAGTACTTGTCCCTTTCAACCATCTTTAGGGCCCTCATTGCTGACAACAGCTGTAGATGACCCCATGACTACCATGGGCAATTTCCATTCCACTGTTAGTTAAGTAGCCACATTTGGGTAGTGCATACAGTAAGAGCCAATGAGGCAGTTACACTGGCCAAATCAGTCGTTGATGTGCTGACAAGTTGTAAAAAAAATGTGTATTCACACACAGGCATACAAAGATGTATTTCATAGAATCATAAAAAACTTTGGGTTGAAAAAGATCATTTAGTTCCAAACCC
>NW_008675241.1:164036-193487 GCF_000695815.1 Acanthisitta chloris
GTGGCTTCAAAAAGTGGTTTTGCTAAATCCTCCTCTCCATAGATTTTATCACTAGCCATATGTTCTTTGAGTTATCAAAGCAGTGAAGCTACCCCTTCAGAGGGGTATTAGCATCACTGCTAACTAGTCAGTGCTGGATTTAACATCATATAATCATAGAATTTTCTTCTTTATTTTTTTTCTGAGTTCTGTAGCCTCTAGGTTAAGATTAGCCTGTGAGTACCTTCAAAGAGTAGCCATGTAGTAAAGAATAATCTTATTTTATTCAGTTCCTTCCATATTTTCAGATTGATTATTGAAACCAGAGTAGCTGTTGGTCAGTGTCCCCTTTGGTTGGAGCACAGAAGGAAAAAACCCACCTCTTTCTGTATGCATTTTCAGAGAAGAGTTTAAAACATCAATAATATGCAGATTTCTTTGAGAAAATTCATTTGTTTAGGAATATCTTTAGAAGTCAGTTTAGTGAATGAAGCCTTCGGTGTTCCATTAGTTGTCCATATGAAGATCGGAAGTTTATTTGTGAATTATTAAAGGTTTGATCTATCCTGAAAAAGCAAACAGAAAACTTTCAAGCCTGAAATCAAAATTAGATTTGCATTGTTTAAAAATGTGGAGCTAATGGTTTCCTATAGAGGAAACACCTGTTACTAGTAGAGAATTAAAACAATGTTCCAGATCCCATGAAAGTGAATAAAGAGCTCAAGGCACCACTCAGACAAAAAGCCTTCAACAAAACTCAGCAAAGACTATCAATCACACTAGAAAGCCTTGATGAAATGTTTTCATTACTTCAAAACAACAAAAGGTGTCTTTCTGGGGAAAAAAAAATCCTTGGGGATATTTCAGCTGATTAATTATACAAATAAATTGTCTCTTTAGTAACAAAGTGGTTACAAACAACATTGCAAACACAAACTTTAATGTGCCTCTCAAACTTCAGGACATAGGCATTTTGATACTGGTAGGAAAATTTGAATTTCAAAGCATGTTCTTTTTCATTTTTAGTAAATGCCTGCGTGTTTGGGAGGAATACAGTAATTGAAGGCAAATTTGAGGGAAAGCTATCATAGAGGGTTTTATTCTTCCACTCCAGCTCCTGTTGATTGGTATCTTATCTTGAAATTCATCCCATTGATCAACGGTGATGATTTACATAGGCAGACAGCACTCAGGATGAGCAGTGTAGCAGATTTCAGACTATAATTCCCTGAAATCAACAGAAATCTCTATGTGCACTCAATGACTATTGTAAAGGATATCTCCTCCTAAAGCAAACACAGAGAAATGGAAAATTTCTGCACTGCAAGCTGACATCATAGAAATGGCCAGGGACTAATGAAAGAGAGTTCCTTATATTTTTTATAAAAATTTCAGCAGTATTGTATCCAATATGATTGTTTTCATGGTTCCTGAAATAGCTGATAACATATAGTTTTATTAGCTGGTTTCAAATCAAGTCTACAACTTCTGGTTGAGCTAGAGGATATTGTTTAATAAGATATCTAATTTTTTAAAAAAACTTCATGTAACAGAGAACAGACTGCTTCAATAGATAAGTTGCTCTAATATAATTATTATTAAATATTTTCACCTGATTTCTTGTCTGAATATATCCACTGCCAGTAGCAAGACACTGCAGTGTCACACTGCACCAGTGTCTGCATTAAAGTTCCTTTGTTAAAATTCTATTTTTGTGCATATATTTAGAATCACTTGTTAAATAAATGAAGTAGATTAGTTTGTCTTAAGTTTCTCACTGTAAAACAAATTTCCTAGAGAGAAAGCATGTCTGTTAGGTTTTAAATCCTTTAAAAAGTGACTAAGAAATATAGACTGGATATTAGAATGATTACATCATTAACATATAATGTTAACATAACATGACACATAGCATATAAAAGAGCTTTATCTATGTTCTTATCCAATATTCTTCAACTGTAAAAGCATTATGTTTTTAAGGTGTACAGCTAATAAATTTTGATACTCTACAACAATTATATAAGGTAAAAAGATTGCTTCAAATGGCTGATCTTAAATAAAATGTCTAGCAAATAATATAGAAAATCAGAGAAGGAAATTTGCATAACCTCATAACATAAATTTCAGTCACATATTTAAACTGATGTGTTTTGAAAGTGTTAATTCAAACCTGAAGTTCAGAAGCATTAGTTATGTATTTCTTACTCTATACCTGAATTTTGTGAGCTTTAGGGCACTTGATTTGGGGATGTTCACAAGATTCCTGTATGCTTATTACCATTAATCTCCAGTCAGATAATTTCAGTCGTGATTCCTGTTAAAACAGCTTCTGTGTGTGCTCTACTAATTTCACTATATCCATGAAAAACAGTCTTACCTATTTTGCCAGCAGTTGTTTCCCTGTTAGAACAGAGGATTCCTAGTTCAATCAACTCCTGTAGGTGGATAGTTTTTATTTCACCTCCTCTGTGGAGTGTGATCTCCCCAATGGACCTACCCCAACTCCCATGCAGCTTAGGAATCAGCCACATCTATACACCACACACATTGTTCTAATGGTCACAGGAATGCAGTAGTGATAAGGAACTCTTCCATATTCTGATTTGTGCTGGGAAAATAAAGAAACAGAAATAATAGATACTTTGATCTATATTTTACTGCAAATGGCATACATAAAATATTTTAGTAAGTGTGAAGACAGCCTTTCTGTTAATATTTCAGAGATCATAAACACCTGAAAATGGCATTAAGATATATCAAAATCAAAGCTGCAGAGGAGTGTTTAGTTGGCCTTTGAAAATGATGATATTATAAACTGGAGAACAGTAAAAGTGTTTTTCTTCTTTCTAATTAAGGACATATTGTACCTCTCTATTTGATTTGATTTTAGTTTTGTTATTCTCTGAATGATAGTCATTCAGACAGACTGGATAGGCCATTCAGCTAGTCAGATCATGATAAATGTAACCAAAAAGTATTAAGTCTATGTTTCACAGGAGATTATCCTCTTTGAAAATTATGGAAAGTTATGTTGACATCAATAATACTGTACTGAACTGCACAGTTTAGGAATATTGAAAATCATGTAGGTAGTTAATAGATCTCTACTGAATATCTGCAAATGGTACAAATAATATACATTAATAATAGAGAGGAAAAAATTATGTCTAAGTCTCCCCTGGGAAATAGGTTTTTTACATGTCACTGAGTTATCACAGATGTTGTCAGGGCCACAGTCTACCATATAAGTAATTCTGTGAGCATTGCACAGTTTAACCTTGAACAGCAAATTGACTAAAATTAATTCAGAAATGTATAGAGAGACTAACAAGAGATGCAAAAGTCTTCAGGGTTCTAAATAAATTAATTACTATTTTAAAAATACGCCCTTCTACACCATTCCTGAAGGTTATTTCCCTATTATTTGCTTGAACAAAATGCTTCTCTCCGAACAAGAGGATTACTATTTTCTAGGCAGAAAATACAGTACAGACTCTTGAAAAAAGATGTATTCAATTATGTAAAATATTTGAGCCTTTAAAGGTATGGGAATGTATATAACTCAAACTGTAAAGAAACTGTATGCTATTGTAGAATCAGGTAAATATATACATAAATATGTGTGTATATGTTCATGTCCCACACAGTGTGATGGGTTTGGTCAGCACATTGCACTCAGCTCTGGTGTCACTATAATTGGCATGTAACACATGTCTACCATACATGATATATATGTCATAAATCTGAGTGTCCTTTAGTAACAGAAGTTTGACTATAGGTCAGGCCTTAGCTAAAACAGCCTCCTGAAGTAACAGCATAACACTCTATAAACTCTCCTATTGCTGAGGTGGAGGAACTTGCTCACACACTTAAAAATCACACAGAAGTATTTTGCTGGGTGAGACCTAATAGATGTACGAACTCATAATATTCATGAACTGTGAAAACTTCCCACTTTTCAATGTAAAAATTATTCTCCTTATCCCACATTTTCTAATCACAGCCCCCAAATTCTAGAAGATCTAAAAATAGGATAAATTTGCTTTCCTTAAGACAGAATGATGAAACAAATCAAAATAAATAGCATTTAAGTTTTGATGGTTGGTGCTTTGTAGAATGGAAACCAAAAGAAAATCCTTACTGTATTATTCTCTTGACAATTGACTTCAAAGCAGCTGTTTTCCAGAGGGCAGCCCAAGAAATACAGGTGTATTATGTAGCTGATGTTTTATACAGTGCACTCTGCCTTCTGTTCCCTATTCCTAAGAGGGTTTAAAATAGTTTTTTTAACTGGAGGGAAAAACCCCAATGTTCTGATGGTTAAATGAAACCCTTTGTTTCTCTTTACTTTTCTCTTTTTGTTTTCTTCAAAAATGAGAAGGGTTATTTAAAGGCATAAAGAAACCCAGGACAACAAATAGAGCATATAGAAATGGTATGAATTCTAAATATTGAGCATTTTAAAATCATCCACTGATCACGGTGGCCTTCAGTAACAAGAGCAAGGCTTTCACATCTCTTTATACTTATACTGATACATATATGTCTGCTTTATTTTTGTTTTGTTAGGCATTTGAAAAGTTTGGTATTTTATAATCCTTTTATACCACAATATTATAATTACAACTGGTGAATTATAGATGTAATTATGTTGCAGTTACTGTAATGAGCACAGCAATGGCAGTGCAGAACTGGTTTAAGACAACTGGGTAAATGCAACTGAAAAACAAGCAAACCAGAAAAAAAGCATCATTTTATGCCACCAGTAAAACCTTAGTTATATTTAGTCTTTTCAAGCTAACAGAGAATATTTTTCAGCATTTACCAGGCTATAGATATAAACAAAATCCCTCTCCACAATAAAAATGACTGGGAATGGTTCTGAAAACACACAGATACTTTTAAATTATCAGAGTGCTGTGTGAGGCTCAAGACTGGGATTCAGGCAATCAGTGAATTTTTATTTCTTCCACCAATTCTTATGTGGGTTTCTAGCATCTTTTTTTGGCTCACCTATTCTAAAAGTTTATTACATGTTCTTGTCTGTTGATAGCAGTGTTTGTTGTCTTCATGTCCAAATTAACTGTGAATTCTTTTGTCAATGATGTACATTGTACATTCTTTTGTCAATTTTTGCACAATTGATGACAAGAGGCTAATTTTAGGAGAGCTGTATTCTTGACAACTATGTCCTGGTTGCCAAGGAAGGGTTTATCAAGACCTATTCATCAAAATCTCACGCATGAAGGCTGTGGAGTCATGCACAGGGAAAACATAATGTATGGGGAACCACAGAGCTTGCCCATGAGCTTCCCACTTAGGGAGCACAGAGGCAGTGCTGTGGATGGAGGGAGTAACTTGCTCAGCTTTCCAACAAACTGTGTCAATCAAGTAATTATTTTAATATGTGTTGTGTATTTGTGTCCTTCTGTGTGAATTCTCATTTTGTGTCACATTGGTGCTTATCATGCTGAAGATGTCATGAAGTGGTTTTCATACAATAGTTTGGCAGTCACTGTCCAAATCTGCAGTACAGTAGCTCTCTCAGAGTGAACAAACATGTAACTGCCAGCCCTAAAATCTTGACTATACTTGTTTCATCTGATTTAATCTCTCCACCTTTAAGGAAGATTTCTCATACCATATGCCTTTATTTATCAACCAGGGATTTAAATCCCTTGGCTAATCAGAGGCTGTTGTGAGGTAGAAACCAGGCTGGGAGGAGCTCTCTCCTGGAATAAAACATGATTACACTAGATATCTAAACCTTCCTGGTTCCCTGATCCACTGTAGCAGTGTCAAGTCAAGCTGTGGAGTTCAGCTGTGGGGTGACATTCCTGGGAGTTGGGATTTCCATACCTTGTCATACTGCACCACCTGGACTTTCCAGGGAGTGGAGGATCTGTCCTCAGGTTTCTCCCCCAAAATTCAGTTCAAGAACCTAATTGCACTTAATGAGAAATACTAGAGAAACCTCAATTAGCAAGGGCTTCTCTGTTTACTTCCTTCAGATTCTGAAGCAGAGTTTTGTCATGACATCGTCCACACAGCAAGAGGTTTTCTGCTTTCATTTGTCAGAAATAACCCACAGATTTTGATGTATTAATCTTCATGTGTTCAGCAGTAACCAGTCTGTTGATTTATAATATCAAGGCAGACTATTGGCCTGCTTTATAATTTTTTTCCTTTCCCCTGCTATGTTAGACAGCCTGGAATGCCATCTGCTACTGGGATTCTTATCCCTTAAACTAAATGTGTAATTCAAGTACACAATACAGTATTGTACTTCTGTCTTTTTAAACTGAACAGCTGTCGGGTACAAAAGATACACTCCAACAGTGTTGTTTTAAGTGTGTTATCTATTAAATATCAATGAAGCCACGCATTGTTTAGCACCATTATCAAAGATGAGATTTTTCTCCAAATAATCACACTCTGGGAAATAAACAATCTGCAGCACATTTGATAGCATCCAAACCAAGGTGTATAATTTCATTAGGTTGTTGGGTGTATCTAATGTTCTCATTTATCAAAGCTTAGAGAACAAAGAGGTCCATTCACTTGAAATGGGACATTCCTGTACTTAAAATAGAAACACTAAGGAAAAATGTGAAATGATTCAGGCTAAAGAGGGAAGTGGGAACTATTACAATCTAAATTCTTGAACAAATTAAATAAGTAATGAGTAAAGAACATCTTCCATCTTTAGTTGTTGTAATTAACTCTTGAGAGAGATCTTAGCTGGCTGGAGAATTTAAGCAAATCACATACTCATTTTTTATACTTAAAGGAAATGTTTTAAATGAGCGTAACTTTTGATACCACAGATGTTTGGTATAGGCTAAAAAAAATAATCAAGTTTAAATCCAACAACAACAACAAAAAAGCACTCTTTATTTTTGCTTAACATGTGCTAGTCACTTTTACCCTAGATAGGATTTTAAGATTATCAGTGCAATAAGAACCTAATGGAAACACATCACTATATACTGTGTATATGTAATATGTGAGCATATGTCATGTCTTGTTTAGCATATCAGGAGTTAGGTTACAGAAAGAATATCTGAATAATTCTGTAAGAGAGAGTTAATCATAGAGAGCTGCATATTAATCTTCTGGACAAATAAATCTGACTCATTAGAAGAAGACATGCCCCCAGTAGGGAGAAGAACAGGAGGTATCCTGGAGAGGAAGCTCCATTAATCAGCACCTACAGTTAGTTTGCAAATTTTTAAATCAGAAAATAAAGCTAGGAGTTGCTCCATTGCAGAACCCCGAAACTTGAAAGGTTACTTAAACATTTTATTAAATAAATATTGAATGCAAAGTAATTAAATCTTTTGCCTTTGGAGGGAAAATTAGTTTAGAAGCTAAAGCATCTTTTGTTCTGCATGCTCTAATCAATGCAATACGGAATTTTGTTTTGTCTCTGCAGCAAAACACATGATTTTTTAATACAAAATTAAAATTTGGAAGCTAGAGAAATAATTCGTTTCACCCTGCCTTTCCCTTACATCAGGGGAGCTATAAGGATCCTCCTGAGATGTAGACTTGAAACCTTTCAGGCTGAAGAAGCTACTGAATGTGTCTTTGGCATGTTGGTATAAGGATCTGGCACTTGAGATGCCATTTAAAAACTAGGGCATTTCTACAGCTTCCTTCTTCGGATATATTTTTGTATGTAAATAGCCCATGACTGCTGTTTCTGATGTAATTCACTCCTGGCTGTTAAGCAACTTTGAGATGACAGGAACATTTCTCCTTTTAGAAAATAAGAACAAGTGTTTTCCATCATTAACTACATGGAGACAATTCTCAACACAGATGGAAGCAAACATTTGCTACTGAAGAAATAAAAACCTTAAGTGAAAGCATATACTCCTCCATAGACACCATCTTAAATGAGTTTTGCAGGGTTTTGAGAATTGGACTTGTGGAGTTATGTTCCCCAATTCTATCTAAGCTCCTTGGCAGGGACCTTAATTCATATGGGAATCTGAGAGCTTATAGTCCAGTTCTTCAAAGGCATTTAGTCACCTGTTTCGATGAAAGTTAGGTACTGAAGTACCTTTAAAGATCTGAGCCTAAATGTGTCTTTCCAATATGATACAGAAAGCCTTCTGTACAGCAGGAAATTAAACTGAGTTCTCTTGGGGCTGCTGCTGTAACCCCAGGGTTTTCCCCCTCATTGTCCCTGTGCAGCTCTGAGATGAACTCCCTCTGATACCTCTGAGATTAGTCAGCTCTAGATTTGTAAGAAGTTATTACTGTTTGTATTACAAAAAAACACCCAAAACAAAACATGGCACTTTTGGATGCCAATTGTCGTTTTTCAAGTTGAAAAAACCACAGGGTAAAAACTAGCCTGTGCCTTTGAGTTTATATGACAATTTTGAAGAGCTCTAATGGAGTTATGCACTTACCTTTGACTGAATTTCAATCAGCTTGTAACACCTAGCAGAAACCCTTAACTTTATTCAAAATCTCCATTTCAAAATCTTAGAACTAAATATAGCAGCTGAGAGCAAAACCTTATGGAAGTTTGGGAGGGGGTACTGAGCAAGTCTAAAGTGAAGATTTATTTATTTTTTTTAACTGTAGCTGAGAAAAATCTATTAGAAATACTTAGAAAATCACGTTTACAGATTTCATTTTGCAATGCCTAGGAACACTTGAATGTGCAGCTGTGATTGACCTCTTGTTTGCAGTGGTATAGTGTCCCAGTCCCATGCCATGAGAGATAGTGGAAACCTTGCTGCTGATTTAGATGACAGAAGACTCTGACTAATTCCCTTGGGAAAAGGAACACATCTGTCTTAGCAGAGAGTCAGGAACAGTAGCATTAACAGTTTGATGCTGCATCTGCTTTCAGCTTAAGCATACCCAAATGAGAATAGCATTGCTCCAGAGGTAGCGATCTATAAGAGAAACAATTTTGCAATATATTCAGGGTTTCAGAGTAAAGGTGACTCTGGAAAAAAATCCTTTCTTCATTGGGTTTGTGTGTGTGTGTTAAACAATCTTTCCCTGCTCCTGGCAGGCAGCTGCACAGTAGAGCCACGCACCAAAGCCATTTATAAAGTATGGGGTCTCATTCCTGACCCCAAGCCCTGCTCGTTGTTAGCTTCCAGGAGTGAATTTTGTGTTGATGACAAGTGAACATTGTTAATGGAAGTTCCATTTGTCCTCAGTTTTCACCTCTGGCTCTTTGGCTGCCTCTGCAGTTTCCTACATGCTGCGCTGTGCCTCAATGCCCTTATTTCTGTCTTGGATGCTGGGATCTTTAGCAGGGTGCAGAGCTGCACCAGGGATGGAAATTCAGCCCTGGTGCAGCAATGGAAAATGCAACTGCGTTTGGTTTCATGTTTCCATGTGTGTTCCTGTGTTGCAGAGATGCTGATGGAATGTGATGTGTGAGCATATTTGAGTCTGGAGTAAGGTTTTGGGAGTGATATGTCTCAGACTGCACTGCTGAAGTGAAGCTGCTCCAGGAAGGGAGGTGGTTGGAGATAATCCAGGGGTTTCTGACTTTAACAGCAGGTCAGGAATTAGGTGACTTGCTAGAGAATGTCATTAGAGAAAACCCAGGCAGTCTGGGTATAATAAACAACAAAGCCTTAAATCCTGAGGACCCCATTAACACTCAACGTGTCTTTAAAAGTATTAAAGCCTAACAACACTGCAGACTACTTTGTATTTTAGCTGTAAGATGCTCAGGAGTATTAGGCGTAAAGCCAGCATGAGAATCTGCCATGTGTTAAAGATTATCCGACTGTTTGTAACATTCAGCCTGCTCCTTCCTAGCCTGTTTGCCCTTAGATATCTCTCATACTACGGTGGCTAATTTTAAAGCAAATACAATAATCGTGACTGTGAAAGTATGACAGGCCCTTGGAGTCTGGTTTCTTTCTGAAAGGAAGCAAAAAACTAACAATATGTCATCTGCATAAGACAAAAATAATAGATAACTATTGACTGGAACATCTTAATTCTGAGAGTTAAACATCTTTTACTGGAAAACTTACCTAATACTTTAAAACTTGGAAATATAAATTTAAAAAGCAAATGAAAATGGAAAGCATTTGGTTTCCAGAGTGATGAAATGAGATATTTTGACATTTATAGAAATTGCTTACACTTATAAAATGAAATTCCTGTAAAACTTCTTTGATTTGTGTAGCATTTAACTTTCCAGAGACATGAGTAGTCTTTCAGTACATTCCATTGAAATGACAGGCATTCATATTAAAAATAGTAAATAACACATTTACAAACATAAGCATCTGAAACAAAGCCCAAATAATATAATAATAGATGACACCTAATGGTAGCTTTTCTGACATTATGCAAAGTTACAGTCGGGTATTGTTTACTGCTTTGTGAATTTTGCCATTAGGTGAAAACTGAGTTTTATGAGCATCACAACAAACTTCTGGAAGGAAACTAAACTTCTTAATAACGGGTTGTAAGTGCCACAAGGAGCTCATTCACCATGAGCTAAACTACAGTATTCATCTTCAGAATCGTTAAAGTTTGGCAAGTCACAGGGTAGTCATTTAAATATAATGAGTCCTATCTAGGAAAGAAGCTGAGAAGAAAATTATTCTGTATTATGGACTGGAAGAGTATAATAAAAACAGTAATAATCACCTCTTCTTGTGAAATGAGGTTTCCAGATTTGTAATGCGACTACTCTAGAATTTACAACTTGCCAATGCAGAGTCTAGGAATAGTTTAGGTAGTCTTGGGTGTCATAGAGTCCAGGAATAGTTTAGGTAGTCTTGGGTGTCAGGCACAAATAGGATCACCAAACTTCCCTTGTCTTGTGTCATTCCATAACTGTTCACCTCAGTTTCTCAGTGTTGCTTCTGACATGCGCTGAGCTGGTGGGAGACATCAATCAGTGGGTGTGTGGTGCTGGCAGGTCATGTCAGTGGGTGTCTGGGGTGGGGATGGCTGCAGTGCAAGTTGAGACAGCTGCAGGCAGCCACGTGCCAACCTGCCTGTGTGCTGCTTGGCTCTGGGCAAAGGGATCAGTGAGCACAGAGCACCCCTCTGAACCCTCAGGGCCAAGTGGTTGGAATCCTCTAACCCCTCCACCCAGTGCTTTCTCACAAGTACCTGAGAAAACTGAGCACTCTCTCCTGTGCTGTGGAAAATATAAAAATTCAGAACTTGACTGCATTTGCAAAACTCTTAGTTTCTCACAGGAGGTAACTTGTGCCTTCTGTGTAATGTTGGTTTTAGCAATGTCTGTGCAGTTCCTTCTTGGCCCCTTACTTGATAATAATTTGAAGTAATAGTCAAAATAATTTGACATGATGGTCCAAGGCAGCTTTCCAGAGCAGAGGGGGTTATAAGCGATCAAAAACATGTTTAGTGAGAAGATACCACATTGCTGAGCCTGATGTACTTCCTTCAAAACAGCTTGATGTACTTTCCCTCATTCACAGCACAGATCCTAGGGAGCTTTCTGGGGCTCCTGAAGGAATAGTCTGGATACTGCTGTGCCCATATCTCATAGAGAGTTTCTGCAGAAAACTAAAGGAATAAATTATTTGTGAGCCAAAGAAGCAACTATTTTGTTCTCATTGCTTCTGGATGGCTCTGGTCCATAAACAGTATTAGTAAGCCAGAAAGAAGGAAGAAAAGGTAGGAGTATTCGTACGTGGCTCTATCTTATATTCCAAATCTATACCCATAAGAGATGAAGGGCCATAGTGCATTGACCTTTTTGCATCTGCCCATGTGCAGTCATATCACAGCTGAGGGGAGATCACGTCAGGGAGGGAGGGAGGTGGTTTGGCTGAGTGCATTTCATCTCAGCTGCTGTGTGCCATGAGCCTTCAGTGCTCAGAATAGCATCAGGGCCAAGCTGTGGATGACTAAATTTCTGGGGAGTACTGGAGATGCCAAGGTAACTAACGTCACCTTCTTCTGCCCCCTCCTTCCTATTCTTTGTGCTGGGAAGAGGCACGAGGCACTTAGAAATAGGACTGCATAGTGCACGTTGTTTCAGAGCTGCTTGTCTGACAAAAGCCCTGCAAGTGACAAAAATCAGAGGAATTTTCTTTTCGTTCTGATAGTGGCTGCTAATGTATTGGTAACCATCTGGAAGGGATTAAGGAAGCTGCATTGTAGGTACCAACCCCTAAAATATACCAGTTCACCATTTTCTTTATTATTATTATTTTTAAAATAATTTTTAAAAAGCTTTTCTAATCTAGTCCTGGTTACAAAATTACCAATTCAAAGACTGCTGGGATTATGCATCTTTCAATTTAACTGTGTCAGAATTTAAGGGTTACATTTGGTATAACCATGATGTTATATTTAATTAAAGGCATTGCTCTCGTGATCCTTAGCACTATGGATTAGTACTCGTCCCTCGGATAAAATGAAGCACACTAATTGTAAGCTGATTTACTGGTTGTTTTCATGGAACTAGATGGCACTGCTATTTACACCAAATGCGGTCAAGTATCCTTTTAATACAGACATGGATTACACACATTAAGCACAAGACAACATAATCTGAAAGCACACTAAAATGTAACAGAAATCCTGAGAAAATCTAAACCAGCTGTTGTGCAGCTACAAATTACTTCTGCAACCTCTCCTAAGAGTTTTAGTGAAAAAAATAGAATGATAAAGAACAAGGAAAAAGCCTCAACCTAACAATATAAACCTTAGAACAATGACAGTGAATGACAACTTAACATGTTTTAAGCTATGACAGAAATGTATTTCTGTACGAGTATTTCTTGTGAAAGAAAAAGTACTTTACGCAGCCTAATATAAGCATAAATGCACACATGGTTTGCTGCAACCTAAAACCTTAAAAGTTTTGTCTGCTTGGCTTCAAAACAGTCTCTGATGAAGCCAAATCATGCAAATTCATACAGAGGGTGCAAACGCTGACATTCAAAGAGAAAAATCTTTCTTTTTTTCTTATTGCCTCTGCAACACTGATGAGTCTTCTTGTAATCACTCATACCTCATTCTGATTTTCCATTTCTTCTGCTGCTTGTAAGAAAACCTGACATCAATGTCTAGCCAAATTTAATTACCTCTGCCAGGTAGACAAATTTTAGGATTCAGGAGAGCTTGCATCAATTCTAGCAGGTTTTCACTTTTTATTTATATTCTGGAGAAAAAAATGGCAGGCATCTTATACTGGAGAGTTTGGGGATTTAAAGGATATATAGAGCTAAAAAATTTACTAAAGATGGTGCAATAATTATACTTCAAATGATCAGTATTTATGATCTGAATTGACATCTTGTTAATGGAAGAAAGGTAAATGATTTTTTTTTTACCTAAACCATGTGATTTTTATGGTTGTATTTACAAAAGTTACAGAAGTAACTCAAAAGTTAATTTGAATCCTGTCTTACAGTTCTTTATTATAGCTCTTTTTTCTTCCACTAGTTGGATATATCTCAAGTCATTCCACATCTTAGCCATCCATCTCTGTTTACTAGACAAGTTAGTGCAATCTCATGTGAAATTTGAAGGGTTTCTTTCTAAACTGTACATTCAGATTTTCTAGTAGCTTTTTTCTTTTGGTTTTTTCTTTTCCTGTGCTTTATGTCTCTGCTGATGGTATCAGCTGGTGAGAAATACCTCTATGTGATGATCTGTGGGAGGGTTGTTTACTAGAAACATCTTCTGGCCAGTCCCTCAGCCAAGAAGAGTGGGGACAGGAAAGTTTGTGTTTTATACTTGGCAGTGTTTTAATAAACTTAGTAATCACTCTGTCTAGGTACAAAGATTTACACTGTCTAAGGTCATACTGTTGAATTCAGTATGCATAATGAAATTGTAGTCAACCAAGAGGAGCCAAGAAGCTGGATCACCAGGGTCAGTGTTTCTCAGCCCATGTGAACTATCAGGCTTAAAATTTAAAGAACTAAAAATTAAATAGCCTATAATACAAAAATATCACTTACATATCACATATTTGCTGACAAAGAGGCAAGAAAAGAAAGAAAAATAAGCAAACAGATAGTTTAAACTTCCTTTTTTTGAACTGAAAGCCTTGCAGTCACCCTACAGATAATGAATGTTAATTTTTGGTTGGGTTTGGACTAGGTGACCAATGTCTTTGTAGTCATGTAAAGTATAACTCTGAATTTATTTTTTTTTTTTAAGCATTGATAGCACTGAGAGGCCACTAAGGTATACTGCTATGTGTACCTCAATGTATCTTCTTTCTGTTGGCTTTGTTGTTTGGGGTTTTTTCAAGAAATATATTAGTATACCTCATAGGAAACTGTGAATTTCAATGAACAAAATCAATATCTCCAAAATATTTTGACATCTTCATATTGAGTGATGATAAGTAATATCATTATTTATTGTGAAAATAACACATTTCTCTTGTTGAAAGAGGACACCCTTGTCTTCAAAACTAATTTTTCCGTCCTGTTTTTACTGATATAAAACAAAAGATGGGAAGTGAAAGTGACCTTCAAGTATTAATTTCCAATATTCCTATCAGTGTTACAGATTACTTTTAACAATTTTTTCCTTGTTTAAGTCTTGCTTTTGTGAGTGGTTTGGTTTTTTACCTTATGAAAATAGTATACAAGTATTTTCCCCTTGCAGAAAGTGAAAAATGGGTGTTCAGGTAACAGGACCTTATTACCAGGAACAAATTTCTTTGGAGGGATAGGTGTACTTCAGATAAAGGAGAAAACATGAAAATAGATTTTCTTGTTATATATGAGACTGAAAATTAGTGTGTTTCAATGACATTGTGGCAAGTCTACTGCTCTATATCCTTCAGTCAGCATTTCAAGTCAGTCTGGGGTTGTTGACAGAGGTTAAGAGCAACTGTGACCTTTTTACTGATATGACCTGAAAAGCCCACCTTGACTCATATGTGTGTTAGACAACTTGATTTGTCTCCAGAAGATGTTATTGTAGTTAGTAGACCTTATTTTATCTCCATTTTTAATTCTTTTCCCTTTTATTTCTTAATTGAAAAGTGCTGAGTAAAGGAGCCGTGCAGTATTATACTTGGTTTAGTGTCAGCTGTCACAGTCCTTCAATTCATTTAGTTCTAGTAAAAGAATGGATTCATCACAAAAAAAAAGGTGTTTGGTTCTTTTATCCCTGGAAATGATATTTATTCATTCACTTTATCAAGCCCTGAAATCATAGAATCATTGAGGTTGGAAAAGACTTCTAAGATCATCAAATCCAACCATAAACATCCTACATAATTTGTCAGTAAAGTTGTCTAGGTGTTGACTACTAACTTTATTAGAAAAACAACTTATTAAGGCCTAGGAATCAGCTCTTACACAGCACATGTTAAAAATAAAACAAAATAAAATAAGTCACTTATACAAAGAGGACTTGCAAATAGGTTCAGTTTACAAATGTGTCATGGTTTAACCCCAGCCAGCAGCCAAACCCCGCTCAGCTGCTCGCTCACTCCTCCACCAGCAGGATGGGGGAGAGAGTCAGAAAGGTGAAAGCTTGAAAATTCATGGGTTGAGATAAAGGCAGTTTAATAGGGAAAGCATCACCCATGCACATACAAGTAGAGCAAAACAAGAAATGAATTCACTGCTTCCCACAGGCAGGCAGGTGCTCAGCTATCTCCAGGAAAGCAGGGCTTCAGTATGGGTGGATGGTTGCTCAGGAAGGCAAATGTAATAATGAATCCCCCCCTTTCCTCCTCCTCCTCCTCCTTCAGCTTTTATATCTGAGCTGATGTCATATGGTATGGAATAGTCCTTTAATCAGTTTGGGTCAGCTCTCCTAGTTGCATCCCCTCCCAGGATCTTGTCCACCCCCAGCCTACTAATGGGGGCTGGAATGTTGAGGGACAGCACTGTTGCTGTGCCAGTCCTGATCAGCTGTAGCCAAAACACTGGTGTGTTATCGACGCCTTTCTAGCCACCAGTATTACTAAAGCACAATGCTGTGAGCTCCCTCTCAGCTAGACCCAATACAAAATGTCACCTGGATTTCAGAATTCTTTGCACTGTGTCCTCAGTAGCATCAATGTTTTTCTCCTTTTTTTCTGTTTTCTAAAATCAAAGTTTTTTTCCTCTTCTTCCTCTGGAGCAGCTGTAAATCTGTTTCATTTTTATGCCATTGATCTATTTGTCTCTGCTTTAGATGCTTTAAGCAGTTAAAAATATTAATGAATCAATCCAAAGAAACAAAAGTCATGGCATGCACTGTAGGAATTAAAGAATGCCACAGTTCTAATCTTCTCACAGAAAATGTTTTTTCTTTCCTATTTTTTTCCTAGGAATTCTGGCAATTATTTTATTTAGTCTATTAAATAGAAAAAGAATGTCTCTTCATTCAGTCTAGAGTGACTACATACAGTGTTTCTCCATGGCTCATGATGGTCTGTGAAACACATATAATTTTCTTTTCAATGAGTCAGCTATTAGGTCTCCTACTGATTAAATACTTTAACCTCTCTACACAAAACTGAACTATATTAAGGAAGACTGTACATTTCGTTGTCATGCAGCACAGTATTTATGCAAAACTTATCTGACATCTGATGTTCTAGATAAAAAAAGTCCATTTCCTTTCTATTATATTGTTTTCAAAAGTATTTGCAGATAAAATGTCAGGATATTGTGAAATCCATCAAATAAAATGAAGTTGATAGAATGCTTACCATTTTTAATGTGTTAATATGCTCCTACCTATACATAGCTCTGATGTAGCTTCAGGGTGGGGAGGTAGTCACATATCAGCAGCATAAAGAGGAATTAGTGCTGCCTCTAAACATGGTAGTGAGTTCTCAATAGTGGGTGCATAATGTAGCACATAGGCAAGGATAAATTAGGATGGTTTTAATTTCTGTGCAATAAATGATAGCTTTATAGCAATATACAATATTGGAGATTTTGAGTATATATATGTCTCTTTTGTATGGCCCAGCTGTAGTATTAGATACTTCAAAAAGATTTAGGGTGTACAGAATTGCTGCTGTTCCCCATCAAATGTTTTGAAAGTGTAGGTATTTTTCCATCTCCTACTTTCTGAGATGCAGAAGATGAAGTCTTATTATCCTGCACTAAAGGCCTCAGGGAGAGATTCCATTTTGAAAGAACCAACTCCTTCTAGTAACTCAATCTCCAACAAGATCCGTACAAAAGATAAATTGTCAGATAATCAGAGATGCTTCTTTTGTGGAATTCCACAAGAACAGTGGGCAAATAATCCACTGGAAGATAAAACACCTATTACCAGCACAAAGTGTAAGTCCCTCTAAGCAAGGTTTTGCCTGTGTGAATGACCGATACCATCTGGAAGCAGAAGATTGACAAGCTAGAAGGCAGTTAAAGATAACAACAGGGCACCTGAGAATCACTGAGGGAATTTATCACTGTCACAGTGTGTGTTAAGTAGCACACTGAAAGAGTTTGGGGTTTTTTTCCCTCATATATTTTAAGTCTCTGGACTGGTTTCACATGCAGCTGAAGCAAGGGAGAGCAATGGATGATTTTCTCATAGTGTAGTCCTACTGATTTCAAATATATCTTGTTAGTGTGGTTTCATTTTACGAAGCTCGACAAATACTCTTCACACAAATTGCTATCATTACTATTGTCTAAGGCGCAGAGAAGACAGATTATCATTTAAAACATGCAGGCTCTTTGCAGCCAGACTTAATTTTGACACATTCTTCCTCACTTCTAATACAGGCAATGTATATTATTTCTAGTTGGTCTTCCTTTTCTCTAAAGTAACTATATTATTTGTATTTCTTATATGTTTCTAAAAGTTTCAACATAAAGGAAGCAAAAGAATGAGGAAGCATGGTCACCCTCTATTTATGTGAAAATATACAAAATCTGAAGCACTGCAGGTGAAATCCACCCATATGCAAAAAACTGATTCATGATCTGTGTGTTCATTTAATCCCACCTCAGCTCTCAAAATAGAGCGTGGTGGGAGTTGTGATACATGAAGTGGCAGATTGAAGATATGGCTGTGAACAAATTCTGAACTCCATGCTGCCTGGTGAATCCTGTTTTGTTTCGGGTTGTTTATTCTATATCCCCATCTTGAGTTTAAGTATTGCCTTGGTATTATAATATCTTTTGTTGATTAATTTGTGTTCTATCTAGTACAGGGACTTGATGCTTAGTGAAAAATATGTCTGAGAATGCAAGATAAAGTACTGAAGAGTCATAAATGTTAAGGCACTCCCCCTGTGAACTACTTCTTTTATATTAGTGGGTTCATTGATGTGAATGGTCTCTTCTGTTCTGAGGAACAGAAGTTTTTTAAATTCTTTTAATTATTTATTATTTTTTATTTTTTCTTCCCCACAAAGGCAGTGACTGCTCACCTTCACCACCACAAAGCTTAGAGATAGGGCAAGAAAAGACTGTTGAGAAGATTGTGCTATTCAAATCTATCCCTGATTCCTCTCCTGTAGCTGCTGCTGCATTTTAACCAGGAAGGTTTTTCAGGTTTAGTGAGTTTTGGTTTGGAAAGTTTGGGTCTCTGGTTTCAGGGCTGACGTGAACAATCCTGGTATCCACGAGGCTTGCTAGGATGCTTGAGCCCTGCAAGGGGCATATACCTTCTGCCACCCACTACAATCTTCAGTGTATTTTCTTTTCTTTCTCTCTGCCCTAATCTACCATTCCACATCTCTTCTCCCTATTTGTTCTTAGCCCTTTTTTCCCAGACCCTTTTCCTTCCCCTCCTCAGTGTTGGGGAGATTTCAGAGAACTGAAATTGTCTTTTCCAGTGGACAACGTGTCCCTCAGAGCAAAACTTGGGAGGAAAATCTGCTGCCTGTAAGAGAGCTGAAGTGCTCTCAGCAGTGACAGATGCCCTTGCTGGTTTGTGGTGGAGAGGCTTGTGTATGTGCACACTGCAGTCAGATACTTCATAGAATTTAGCAGTTGTATTTCATCTTGTAGCTGAACAAGATTTTAAAGCACAAATTTTATGACTTGCCCATATTTGAAACAGCAGAAGGCATTTCTCACTCTGAAATCCCCTCAGTCTTGATGTGTCATCCAAATTGTCTTTAAAACTTTAAATCTGTAACATACCTCATTGATATCAACCTGCTTATTGCTATCCATACTATGCTGATTGCTGTATGGTCACCTCACTCCCATGGTCAGAATGAGCTGCTTGCATTGCATTAATTTAACCTGTTTCTCCCTACCCCTTACTTCCTGAAAAGTTTCAGCCAGAAAGTTGTTCAACTAGTTAAAATAAATGCAAGGATAGGATCTAAAGGCAGCCAGGAAAAGTAGTGCCTATGTGCTGGATTTTCACAGTATGGAAGCACTGGCTATATTTTGTGATTCTTTCCCTTGCCCTAAATAAATTAATTCCAACCATAGTCTCTTGAAGTCCTTTTCCATGTGAGATCCCGTACTGTGAAAGTCTTTTGGTCACTTCTATACTATATATAGAGAGCCTGATAGTCTTTGGTATTTGAAGAATTATGGGATAATTAGATCAGTTTTCTTCTTGACCTTACCTGACTTGTGGAGCTGCTTTTCAAGTTGGGAAGCAAAGGCCTTGACTAGACAAGAGAAAACTAGATATTATTACTTTACTGTGAGCTCCATGTGATTGTCAATTAAGGGGAATATATAGGTAATAGCTGCCAATTGTATCAATTTGTGCAGAAATCCTGAGAAATGACAGTAGAACACAGGGCATCCCCGACAATGAAATGTAAGAGACAGAACAGGAGAGATGAAAATGAAGGGAGAGAGAAATTCCAGAAAAAAACTAAAGTGCCCCCTTGGCCACAGAGGAATAGAACTCAGAAACCCAAACCACTTTCAGTGAAGAGCCCAGGCACTGGGACAGAATTGTATTAGGAAAAATAAAAAGGCATAGTTGTCTTGATACAAGGTCTGGATTATTTGAATTTTAATTGAATGCAGTTTGCTCCAAGGAAGAGAAAAAACCCTTCCTAACCTATGTTTTAAATCATCTTTCACCTCTGCATTCTGACCTCTCAGCCATCCAATCTGTTTTCTTACAGGGATTTATTTTTTAAATCTTTATTTTTCATTTTAATAATCTGAATTGAAGCAAAATCGCACTTGATATCTTTTCTGGCCTAATGAGCAGAATCACTGCAGCTGATCAGAGGGAATTTAGCAGCTTTCTCTTAAAATCTTGGGATGATATTCATTTTCTTCATCGCCCCCATCAATAGGATGCAGAGAAAAGTGGCACAACACTTATAATAAGTAAGTGTCTGCAATCCATAAGCAGTTTCCAAAGCATCCCTGACACATCGGGCAGCAGATTCATCTCTGTAGGAGGTCTGGATCTCCGGCTGTCTCATTTTAGAGTTAACCCTGGTCCCTGCAGTTCTGGGAAGATTGTTTGTCATTTGTGGAAAAGGCTGGTGTCACCATCGGGGTGAGCTGTCAGCGTACGTGATGGCAGAACAAAGCTGACGGCCTGTCTCTCTTAGACTCAGCTATTGGTGTTTGGGGAAGTGGAGATATTTGGAGAACACAGGACTTAAATTAGCAGATTCCTTGCTGCTGGGTGCTGTAGAGGCCAGAAAGGTAAGCGGTCTCCTTGAGATAAGTTTATGGAGGAAAAGCCCACAAATAGCAATTTGAAACAGTTGCTTGGACATGATCCTCTTCTTAAGAACTCCTAAAGAGGGACACAGAAGTGGAAAAGCCACACAAACCACTGGTGCCTTAGATGAGGAGCTGAGGGAGGAGCAGCAGGGTGCTCTGCCTGTCTGCCCATGCCACACGTGTCAGCGAAGTCTGGTGTTGCTTGGTGCTGGAGCATCTAGCTCAGAAAGTGGGAATGAGTTGTCTGTTTCTTATTCTCTTTCCATATGAATCCTCCACTTGCTGTGTCTAAGGTGGAAAGTTCTTTAGTGTAACATGGTTTAAAAAATTATTCTTACTGAATTGCTTGTATTACATGTTTTACCCATTTCTGTGCTTTGATTTTGTGACCTGCTTGGCTTGAAGAATGCAAATGAACAAAGAGTGGTTATCAAGGTTATCAGTCTCTTCCCCAGATAGAGCAAGATCTTATTGTTTTACAATGCATTCTTCGCTCCGAATATTATTTGTCCTAAGGAGAAATGTGCTAGATTTATCTATTACAGCTATCTTCTATTTTATTTCTCTCTCAGTCACAGTGGTGATTCTCATGTGTAAAAAAAAAAAGATATCTATTTATATGTTTATATACTAGTCATCCTTTCGTTCTTTGTGTGCACAGTATTACTTTGTTAAGGGTAGTTTATGTTTACTAGGAAGCAGTTTGGGCAGTAGGTACTACTACTGTTTAATGGGAAAACAGGTATGTGAATAATAACTATGCAGAATGAAGAGAATTGCAAAGTCTTGAATGCCATAAAATAATGAAAAATGTGTGTAAAAGTAACAGCAGTCATTATTGGAAAAAAATTATCCAGCCAGCTCTATAAGCTGCCAAGTGAAACAATGAAATTATAAAGGTAGAATGATTATGGTAATTTATCTCTTTAGCTATCGTTTAAATATGAGACTTGTATAACTCCTAAGATTTACAAGTCAAGGGCTTCCTAATCCATATATCAGGAAGGGCCACCTCCAGTTCTTTTGGGAAAGATTTCCATTGTTTTCAATAATTAATAATGACTCAATAACATGAACGTAGAGGATATAGTCTATCGGTACCTAGAGGCTCTCATGTTTTGGAGTATTTCATCCACTGCAACATGTACTCTAACAAGTCATATATGACCCGAGTTCAAGAAATTTGCATAATCCACTATATCAGTGTATGGTTTGAGGTGCATACCAAGAGTATACCCTACAAATAGTATCCCCATTTCCCCTAGAAATGCAATGTGATGACTTGTTATGTTAGGTTTACTTATTTTGAATGACTTAGTAATGATTTGAAAATGTGCAGCTACCTGAAACCCACACAAGAATAATTCATATAAAACTTCTTGTCATAGTAAATCTTCTCTCTACTGATAAATCATTTGCCCCTGCTATACTTCTTTTGGATGCAGAATCTACTTTTGTTTATTACTCAGAAATTAAATAAACTTGTAGTACCAAAATATATAACTCCCTAAAAGTAAAATCAATCTTAGTTTTTCTTCTTAGTAACAAAGGGGCAAGTTAAGAGTAATTCCAGTGATGACAGTTGTGACACATTTGAAACTGACGTGATTGCAGGAGGAATTGAACCTGTAATGTCTTTCAGAAAAACCAAGCGCTAGAGAGCTACGGATGCAAGCATAATGATCACACATTCATGAGACACTGTGATTATTGATTAAAACAAATTATGAGGATTCAAGACTCCTTGACTGTGCTTGGCTCTTGCACCAAGTAATTTCTGTGAACCTGGGCGAGACATTTATCTCTTCCTGTTCTGTTTATCCAGCCATAATATCTTCCATCTACTGCAAGGAAGCTCCTGGGAGGTTTGGATGGATTAGTAAAGAGGGGTCTGGCAGGTGAGGCTAACATCCTCTGTCCCATGACACAATGACAGCCACCTAACTGCAGCCTTCTGCCACAAGATGTCGGGGTTATGTCTGTCCCTCAGAAACCTCTAAATCCTTAACCGATTTCCAGCATACTGTTTTCATGTTGTATGGGGATAGCTATGGCAAAGTATCACCAAACACATATATGACATGACAGAACAACACAACACACTGACTCAACCCAGGATGATATATAGCATGTGACATGTCTTCAGGGGACCCTAGGAAATGGTGCAGCATTGTCAGTCGGTTTGGCTGGTTTTCATTTTACCTAACAAAAGTAGCACATTTGTAGCTCTGCCTAGGAAAGTAGTGTGGGCTTCCCCAAGATTAATTAGCTGGAGTAGGACTGCTTTGCTGGGCAAGTATTTACAAGCCTGCAGCTGCAATGTGGCTGGCTCTGTTTGCATTACTGAAACACTGTTACGAAGCCAAGGAAGTCTACGTGAATTACTTAGGACAATGGATTCTTGTAGATTAAAAAACAAATTGAATTGTTCCTTCCACTGAACAAAAAAAAAGCCTTTCATATAGAAAATGCTGTGAAGAAAAGCCTGCTGCTAAAAAAACTTGAACCTTAGCCATAAGAAGGTGGTAAATGCAACCTTGATCACTGTGTTTAGTCCAGTTCAGATTAGAGACTTTGTGGAGGAGAGCAATAAGATATTGCTCTTGCTGGGCTTATTTCTAGTGAAATCAGAATATCATAGAATTGTTAAGGTTGGTAAAAATGTTTAAGATCATCAAGTCCATCTGCCAACCTCGCACCACCACCATGCTCACCATTAAACTGTGTCCTTAAGTGCCCTATCCACATGTCTTCTAAGCACTTCCAGGAATGGTGATTCTAGCACTTCCCTGGACAGCCTGTCCCAATGCTTTATAGCCCCTCTGTGAAAAAAAATTTTCCAGATGTCTAATCTAAACTTCCCCTGGCACACTAGACACCATTCCTCACATCCCGTGCTTGTTATCTGGATGAACTCATCACAGGCAAAGGCTGGAGATATGAATGTTGGTGGTAGATACAACCATCTTGCATCAAAATGGAGCTGTGGAGTCACCATCGCTGGAAGTGCTCAAAAAATGAGTAGGTAGGGCACATTGTGATATGGTTTAGTGGGCATGGTGGTACGTGGTCAAAGGTTGACCTTGATGATCTTGGAGGTCTTTTCCAACTTTAATAATGAATTTATGATTTAAAATGAGGCCATGAAAGCATGAATCCTGATATGAAAGAGACTATAAACATAGCAAGTATCCCCTTTCCAACCAGAGGTTTTCTGGTGGGTATTAGAGGGTTTGGCATGATTTTATGTACCAAATACATCCTGTTGGTGATGGGTTGAAGATACAAGGACTGTTAGCACACTTCAAAAGTGCCAGGTTTCTTTGAAATGAAAGGAAAATAAATGCACTCCTGAGCATAGGGAAACTTTTCTCTTAAAGATAAAACAGCAATTTTAAAAGAAGGATATTTGAGCACTAGAGGAGAAAACAGTGAAATGCCCAGGAATGCAGAACTGAAGGTCAGCAGTCAGACTCAGCATGCAGAGAGAGTTTTTTGCTGTGGGAATCTGACCCACCATGATTCGCATCATTTTCTTTCTCAGAAGAAATGATGGGGCAATGAACAGGAGGAGCAGGGAAACAGAAAGAGAAGGCTTAAGAAAAGTGCAGTGTCAATGGTAATCCATGGATGAAATAAATTTCTTTGGATAAATGCTTTTGAAGTTTAAAAAGCAAAATAATATCACTTAACAAAAATAAATATGATTAAGATTCCATAAGTATCAATCCTACAATCAAAGAGAAATTTTAAAAAATGAGTTGTCCTATAAAGTTAAGATTGAGTTAGGATTGCTTTGAGCAACCAAATCCAAATAACCTAAACAAAACATAAGCATAGTGAAAGAATTTATTGATTAACTTTAGCAGTCTGTTTAAATGCCATCTGCATAAAACTTAAGGTTGCACACCCAACTCCTAACCTCTCATATTCAGTTATGGTAACTAAAATCCAAGGGCAGTTCATAGATCACTTTTTATATATGTATATATATATATGTTGATATGCATA
This sequence comes from Acanthisitta chloris, assembly GCF_000695815.1. NCBI lineage: Eukaryota > Metazoa > Chordata > Aves > Passeriformes > Acanthisittidae > Acanthisitta > Acanthisitta chloris. Next base: position 188,600 of record NW_008675241.1, read on the forward strand.
AATATTTGAAATTCTTGTTTTTTCACCCCAGTGTCAGAATACTTCCCCTCCACACTAATTTTTGCCCTCATTTATAGTCCATTTAAATAAAAGGGACTTGTCAAGTATCTGAGACCTATAATTCCTGGATCAGGGCATTAGTCAATGCACAAAATCCACAACATAAAAAGGTTTCAGACCTTTAGATATATTCAAAGCAAATGTGACTATGGCATTATGAATTTATGGGTTACATTTGTGTTGCTTTCCCAGTTTAAAACCAGGTCCTTTTTCCATTCCATTTCAGATGTGCTATAAAAGAAATAAAAAGGCCACATTAACAAAAATGTTCATTCTGAATAACTAAATAAAATTGAAAATAACAACTTGCCACCTTAACATTCAGGATGGATGTTCGTATGAAATTTGATGGCTCACTTTATGTATTTTGCCAATAGGTGGTGCTGCTATTTTTACATTTAATACTAATCTACAGCAACACAAACCCTCTGCTCCAATCGTCATGAGCATGGAACAGTTTGCCTTTTGCCTTTTCCAGCAGTGTTTCTCAGAGTAAAATGACACGTGGATATGTAATTGCTTTAATGGTAGCAAATAAAGGCAGATATAACAGACTGAGAAAACATGATCTTTTTCATAGTTAAATATAGAGTTTTGAGAAGCAGTTATGTAGAAAGATAAAGGAAAAATACCTGTGCATAATTTTGTTTGTATATATCCCACCTGTGCTTTGTCTGTGGGTTTGTTTTCAGTCATATAAACAACATTTTTGTGTCAGTGAAAACCTGATACAACACAGACAAAAGGCAGTGAGAGAAAAGAGTAAAATAAGTATACTTTGGGAATAATTTGTTTCATTTTAGCTTTGTTATCCAGCTGTGTATGGTAGAAAGCTGCTAATTTTACATTATGGAGTTTGACATTTCACTGCAATATTTGAAAAGGAGATATGTGGTTGAGCACTTCATATCACAGGAACAGACAGATGTTCATTTCAGTGGTCTGATAAATAAAATTTTCCTAGTGAACCTCTCGTTACCCAGCAGTTTCACTGAGTATTTCTGCAAAATGCAAAGCATAACATGTGTGGGAGGTAGCATATGTAACTGGGGCACTTGAAGTCAAAATGAGGTTTCAAATTGCAATGTTTGCACTCAAACCTCTGCACTGGTTTTCTATCACATGTCTCTCTAAATTTTTGGAAGTCTGGTGAAACATGTTCTCTAATGAAGTTTGGTGAAAACAGATGTGTCTCAAGCATAGATATGTGTTCTGTGAAGTCTGCTTTTCAAGCATGGGGCTCAGCGTAGCATGGCTCTGAGATTGCAGTCATAACGTTACAGGAGATGGATTGACAGCTCTTGACACCAAAGACCTTTATTTATCTTCAAAATAGGTATAGTGCAAGGACCCAGCAGAATTATTTATTATCCCTTTTCAGAAATCTATTGTGTATTTATTTACTCCCCATTCGCAAATCATTTCTCAACAGCCATCTGGAGAACTGCTGCTGGGGTAGGAAGGGAATTTATTTTGACTGTTCAGTGAAACCATCAGGAAAACTTCAGCTGTGGCACAGACACCTCTCAGTCTGAGCTGTGCTTTTGGATTGAGATCTCAAACTCAGTTACTGTGACTGTGAGAGAAATCAAGCAGCTCTGAAATGATAATAGTTGTCTACCCAGACTAGGTTTTAAACAACTGCATGACAGTGAAAGATACCTTACTAATTCTGAGACTAAAAAGAAAGGAAAAACAAGGGGGGGAAAAAAAGAGAAGAAAAAAGAGAAGAAAAAGAAATAGCACTTAGTTTTTAGCATATTCTTTCTTGTTTGTTTTATTTATGATAGGAAGTTATTAAATCAATAGCTCATATCTTTAAACTGAAGAAAAATGCAGAAACACCAGAGAGAAAGCAAATTAAGGGTAAAGCTGGTACTAATGGGCACATGTTAACTTTCCCCCTCTCTCTGTATATACATACATGTGTGTAAATAGACACAGTAAAAAATAAACTATGTCAGCTAAACAGTTGTAACAAATATTGCTCACAATTATCTCCACAAAATGAGATGGATTTTATTTTTTATAAGTAGCTCCTTATGTTTGTTTCATTATCATACTGATTGAAAAGTGTGCAGTGGATCAAGTCACGTAACTAATAAAGAGACTTCTTAGGTTCATCTGAATTTAGGAGGATGATTTTATCCAGGCTCTGATGAGGAGGAGAGGAAGAAAGGGAAATGAAGACTGTTTCCATTCCCTCTTTCTTTGAAAAGGAAAAGAATGAAATTCAATAAAGGCAGGTATTTGGTGAGGTAAAGAAGTAATAGCAAAGCATGTCCAGCTGACAATAAAAGCCAGGAATGTAAAATTAATATTCAGACTTAGCCTATTTTTCCTCTCTGACACTACATTAAAATTATTTTAAATGTCTTTTATCTTTAAATAATAGCTCCATGCAGAATTGCAAAAGCCTTGTCCTACACACTTATACTCATGATATAAGCACTATTAAACAAATTAATTTAAAATTTTATGTCTGTGTCATTATCATTCCTGAATGAAAAGAGGATCAATGAGAAAATATTTCTCTAAGTCCAAATGATATTTTCTGAAGACCTAATAGTGTGCACTGAGATGATTTCAGATGCTGTAAGCATGAAGCGTGAGCATCTTTACTACAAAAAACTTGAACACCATTCAAAAGTCATGCAAAATTTTCCATCCAACTGATTAATTAAAGAATACACAAAATAAAGGCTTCCAAGAAAGAGTCAATTTGGAAACATTATTTCAGTAGAGACAAAGCCAACAGCCTTGCAAACTCTTTGTGTCTATAGCTGGCCAAATAGAGGTCATGGAAGTATGTGAATAATAGGGGGCTGGACTGAAAGACTGGTAAAAGACGTACAAGGGAAACAGAGGCCAGAGTTGCCAGCTAGAATTAAACAAATGAGGCATTTTTGTTATTTCATGTTGTACATTTACATAGGGATTTTATTATGGTATATGCTTTTAGAAAAGACTCTTGATTAGGGACATAATGATATGACTTGCTGCTTTGTATGGGTTGCAAAACTTTATTTTCCATGGTACAAGAAGCTGAGTGCAGAGATTACATTTGTTTTGCTGGATAACTGGTAATTTAATGTGCCATTTAGTTATAGGTGAAACTAGTATGAAAATTGCCGCAGCAATTTGGAGATAATGTTTTGATAATCCATTGGATGTGATCTGGCTTGAGTGGATATATTTTTGCCTTCAATAAGCACTTCGATCAGACATCAGTGCACAAAGCTTGGAATCCAATTGATTCCCAAATTCCTAAGGGCATAGAGCTGGTAAATAAACTTAATTTCCCCCTGGAAAATCATTTCCCATCCGATAAACTGGTAGGGAGTGAGTCTGGAGCAGTGTGTTTGCTGGTATGTGCTCCTACAGAAAGTGTGAGTTGGGCCAAGGGACCAGCCCAGCCACTAATCCAAACTGGGAGGAAAGGCTCCTGCTTTCTCTTCCTTGGGCTCTCTAGTGATGCAATTCCAAAATTTGACATTATGAAATGCAGCAAAGACAAGTGTGCTGAAGAAGGAGATGTTTCAGTGAGCAGACTTGTTGTAATTTTGCTTATGCCTATGATAATGGCTGGTCAAAAAGAAGAATTTGTGGTGTCTCTCCTGTCATCTGGAGCACTGAGCAAAAGGCTGAAAGTTATTACTGACTGTCATTCCCCACAGCACCCCTTGAAGGACATAATGTAAATGTCACTGACTCCTTTTAAATCAACACAGCTTCTTGACTTCAGTGAAGTCAAGTTGATTTACGCCAGCTGATAATTTGGCTGTTTCTTAAATGCAGGAGTTGTGAAATCTAATGCTTGGTGGACTCAGCCCAGTGCTATCGGAAATCAGCTCGACTCTCCCCATTGACTTTATTGGGCAACAGCCCTGGTGAGTTATTACTGAGTGTTTTGTCTTGCTATGTGCCGGACAGCAATCAATAATGCTCCATGACAGAGACAGAAAGCTTGCTGTTACCAGAAAGATTTACCATTTTCTTCTGTCTTACAAAACTCGCAAAATTCCAGCTGTGTGGTGGTGCCCTTTTACATCTTTTAAATCACCTGCCCGCTTGAAAGCAAGACAAGATCACTCATCTTTATGCTAGTGATTGCTTTGGAATTGTAGTTAAACACTTCAAATATTAAATGTACTTGAATATAAAGGATATTATTATTGGTTCCTTGTTGATGCCTAGTTGAATATGAGTCAGCAGTGTGCCCTGGCAGCCAGGAGGGTCAATCATGTCCTGGGGGGCATCAGGCAAAACATTGTCAGCAAGTTGAGAAGGTGATTGTCAAGTTCACTCTGCATTGGTCCAGCCTTACCTTGAATATTGTGTGCAGTTTTGGGCACCACAATATAAGGAAGATATGAAGTTATTAGACCAGTGTTCAAAGGAGGGCAATGAAGAATCTTGAGGGGAAGCCATATGAGGAATGACTGATGTAACTTGGTCTGTTCAACCTGAAGAAGAGGAGATTGAGGGGAGACAACATCACTGCATACAACTTCCTCATGGAAGGAAGTTGGAGGGGCAGGCACTGATCTCTTCTCTCTGACAGCCAGTGGCAGGATCCAAGGGAATCGTCTGAAGTTGTGTCAGGGTAGAATGGATAACAAAAAATAGTTCTTCCTCCAGAGGGTGGTCGGGCACTGGAACAGCTCTGCAGGGAAGTGGTCACAGCAGCAACCCTCACAGAGTTCAAGAAGTGTTTGGACAATGCTCTCAGGCACATGGTGTGATACTCAGGGATGTCCTGTGCAGGTCCAGGAGTTGGACTAGATGATCCTTCTGAGTTCCTTCCAACTCTGATTAGTCTGTGATT
>NW_008675242.1:0-951 GCF_000695815.1 Acanthisitta chloris
ATATATATATACACACATATACATACAAGCACAGCTATTATTCCTTTAGCTGTCCCTCCAAGATGTCTGCTGAGTTCATTCAGCCCATGACTGTGGGTTCTATCCATCCTGAATGTCTTCCAGGGCAAGAGGGCTGGCATGCTGTCAGGTGGTTGCAAGCTTCATCAGGAGCTCATGACTGGTGTATCTGGAGCAGTCCATACTCATTCTCCACAGAAGTTAGAACACACAGTGGCAGTGTCATTCAGCAACCATTATCATACAATTTAACATTACTGATTTCACCTAAAAATTAAATCCTTTTGAGGTATACAACATGCCTCCCCATCCTTCTGCATTACTCACCAACTGCACCCAGGTCCCTGAGCAAAACAATCCCACAGATGGGTTTGCTTTTGCTGGAGGGCACGACTAATCCAAACTGTCTTACCTAACATATTCCTTATATGCATCACAGGGACTTTATCCCCTTCTACAGTACGTGGAAATTTTGATTGGGCAGGGCCAGCTCGATTGATACAACTTGTAGTGTTAACTAACCAAGTGGCCCCAGTCCATTGTGCTGTTCAATTTTTCCAGAGGTTGGTGCATGGTAGGGAATATGATATACTCATTCAATACCATGCTCTTTGGCCCAGGTGTGTATGAGGTTATTTCGGAAATGAGTGCTGTTGTCTGACTCAATTTTGTCTGGGGTGCCATGTCACCACAGGACTTGCTTTTCAAGGCCCAAGATGGTATTCCAGGCAGTGGCATGAGGCACGGGATATGTCTCCAGCCATCTGCTGGTTGCTTCTACCATGGTGAGCACGTAGCTCTTGACTTGGCAGTTTTCCGGGAGCGTGATGTAATCAATCTGCCAGGCCTCCCCATATTTATAATTCAACCATTGTCCATCATACCACAGAGGCTTTATCTGCTTGACCTGCTTGATTGCAGCACATGTTTCAC
>NW_008675243.1:0-6475 GCF_000695815.1 Acanthisitta chloris
ATATATACGGTGCATTGGGTATGTTCCCTTATAAAGGCCCTTCTCTGGTTTATTTTAAACCACACTGATCTTGAGGTAGCAACAGTTTTCTTATCTCCATGCCCTGAGGGCTGTTCTGCACTTCAGAGATTTAATTCAGAGAGCCAAGTTCACCATTGCACACATTTCCTTCCCAACTAGGTGCAAATAAAACCACCTCAGGGCTCTTCCTTGCCCTATATATGAAGCCTGACTGGGAGCTCAACCTGTCATTTCTTTCCTTTTGAAGCCTTTCTTGGATGTTGTCTGAGATGTTCCCTATATCCTTCTCTGCCTGATGCTCAGCCATGCTCCAAGGATGCAGCTCTCATCATGTTGGTTGCCCTCTGTGCCCCAGAGCCACTTTGTACTGCTGAAGACATCAAAGCCATCTGCAGAAAAATCTCATATTTAACTGTAATTTGGCCAGGAGTTGTTGTTTTGGGAAGATCATGGGTTCATACCTGGCTGGGCACTCCTGAGAGGTCTCCTAGTCATGATGTTCCCACTCAGTTGTCTCCCCCAGGTCAGTCTGTGCTCATCTCCTTGAAAAAAGTGGCCCATAACTCATTTTTTTTTCTATTGGTGGTGACCACACAGTTTTCAGAGTTGCTCTGCTGTGCCTTCAGTTTGAGTACAAGGGTTCAGCATCAGCTCTGTCATCATGGGTGCAGCTGCCCTCAGCTCTTCTGGGCTCTCCCACTAACCTCTTAGGAGGTTCTTCCTTCCTTCTTTAGGAAACAGTTTAGAATTCACTTCTAGATCCCTTCCTCCTCCCTTTGGAGACCACAGCTGTATATGGACACAATGACCATCTCCATGGAGAGCACAGAACCAACTGAAGCAATTTTGCTGACTCCTAATGTCTCCTTTCTGTCTCAAGAAATACCTTTTTGTTTGTTTGTCCCTATATCCTTTGAAAAGAGGCATTTAGAAAGGACTATTCATCTTCTCTGGGTGACACAAGTGTGTGTAGTTCATATAGGGAGTGAGACATGAAGGTCCATATGGCTCTGCTGGTGGGCACAGAGCACAGACCTGCTGCAGCAGGACTGTCCCAGGGCTTCTCACAGGTTCTCTTGGTGTTTAACAGTCTGTGGTTATGTTCAGCTAAAAATAACTAAGGTCTTGGAAGAATTAGCTGGCTTCCCTACACCAACTGACTTTCTGTGTCAGTTCAAAGTTATTCTGGGTGATGAATTAGCCCTTGTGCAGACCACACAGGCTCTAATGTGCTCCTGACTCGGTCACAGGAGCCAAAGGCGCTCAGGAGTCAAATGCAAGTGCTTTCCACTGGGGAATGAAAACCTATTGGCATTGCCAAATTATTATGGCTCAGGCACTGGGATAGGTTGCCCAGGGAGGTGGTGGAATCACCATCTCTGGAAGTGTTTAAGAGGTGCCTGGATCTGGTGCTGGAGGATATGGTTTAGGTTTTAGGGGTTACAGCATTGACAGGTTAATTGTTGGACTTGATGATCTTAGAGGTCTCCTCCAAACTTCCTGCATGGAAAAGTGCAGCGAGGGCTGTTAAATGATCTTGATCCAGCTCCCATGTGGCCTGTTCTGTAAGACCAACCTCCATTCCTTCAACTTATAAAAAATCCTATTGGATCCTCCAGTCTCCTCCCAGTTGAGAGCCCAGATATTCATAGATGAAGTACTTCTGATAAGTTTTCCATGTCATGCTTGAAAAGAAACAGGACTTGCAGCACTTTCTTAGGGAGAATGTATTGAAGTCCATATCTGCCTTCTCCATGTGGGTCTTCTCATGTCTACCTCAGTTTTCTTTCTATGACATGCTAATGGTAACAACCTTATGCTGGGAGGTGGCTGAGCAGGGAAATGGACAAACCTCTGGTGCTTGTAGGACAGAAAAAAGAGGATTTTGAACCAGGGGAGAGCAGTGCTTCTACTGTAATGACTGGACTTAGTGCTCTTGTCTAGTTGACAAGGTGGTGATGGACCACAAGTTGGACTTGAAGACCTTGGAGGTCTTTTCCAACCTAAATGAATCTGTGATTCTGTTCTCCAACCCATCAAAGCTTTTGCAAGGCGCATTTTTCTTGTGCAAAATACATAGGGGCTTAATATCACGATAGCACAATAGTTTGAAATGCAATCAGCATTGCTCCTTATTAAACAAACAGCTCATAAAAACTCACTTATTCATGAGCAGGAAGATTTATCATGGCTACAGAAGGTACAGAAGGATATTCAGGCTGCCATCAGCAGCTTTGGGAGGACCAGAAAAGCCCAGGCGGGATCTTTAAACACACAGACCATTAAACACACAGACCACAAGTGTTTTGTTCTGTGTCTATTTAAGTCAGAGTAAAAATACACCAACGGAGGGAACAGATTGCCTTTTCAAATATTCCACAGGATAAACAACAGCTTTGGCTAAGTCTGACCCAGTGAATTTTACCTTGTGAGAAGTTAAAATAGCCTTGTAGTTCAGGGAGGAGGTAAGGGTGGCACAAACCACTGTTCTGTAAACTTGCTCAGCACAAATAGTCAACACCTGTTTCACAGAATCATAGGATCCTAGAAGGGATTGGGTTGGAGGAGATCTTAAAACTCATGTCATCCCATTTACACCTTGCTTACCTGAACTAGAAGTGAAAATCAGCATTCCTGGTGGTTGTAAAGTTTTTTTTCACTGATTTCAAGCCACTCTTTGTTAAATCAAAGTAATTTGGAAGGTGGAGACTGAGGGGCAGGAGAAATGGGCTGTTGTGGTTTGATTTGCAGGTGTCAGGTTCAGGCTGGGCAGTAAGTTAAGTTTTCAGAAGCAGACCTTAAACAATCACATCATTCCCAGCTTCAGGAACACTGAGCTTAGTTTGAATTTTCTTTCTAAAGGAAGGTGAAGTGTAATGTCTGGTGGGTTTTCCTGAAGCCTTGGATTCATGGAATGGTTTGGGTTGGAAGGACCTTACAGACCATGTTGTTCCACCCCCTGCCATAGGCCAGGATACCTTTCACTAGCCCAGGTTGCTCCAAGCCTCATCCAACCTGGCCTTGAACACTTCCAGGGTTGGGGCAGCCACAGCTGCTCTGGACAACCTGTGCCAGTGTCTCACCACCCTCACAGGGAGGAATTTCTCCCTAATATCCAATCTAAACCTACTCTTCTGTAGTTTGTGTCCATTCTCCCTTGTCCTGTCACTACACTGTTTGTAGTATGATGCTCTGCTTCAACTTCAAAGTTTAGCTGAAATTACAGGGAAGCTAAACCAGAGGTTTCATGAAAGGAACAAGCTGTAACCTTTGTGTGGAAGAGGGAATATTTTACAGCTAGAGAAGAGCCAAATGTCACCTCTTTTTTATCTTAATCTTACTCCAACCCCATGATTTCTCAAAAATAGACTCACTCCCCAGGAATGTCACATTCCTCTTGATTCAGCTAATGATATTTATACCTTTATGTTGGATGGGATTAATTTTTCTATCCTGTTAATGCAGCATGTGATCATTAAACACCTTTACCGCACACATAGACATATATTTTCTGTGTCAGAAAGGAAAGCAATTGGCATTTTGAATCCCTGACTGATAATTGTAGGTGGCTGTTTTTCATAGTGATTAAGGAGTTCCTTTCAAGTGTAATAAATGGCTATAAAACTCCCTTTTACACAAAATCAGTTCACAAGTGAATTTATTCAAGTGTCACAGGTTGTGAGGCTGCTGAAGAACATTTTCCACCCCTTAAAGGCACATGTGGGGTGAACAGGTGTAACAGCATAGTATGGAGTGAAGGTACTGAGGCTTCCTAAATGAGGGGTTTGGGTACTAACACCTAGAATCATAGAGTCATCAAGGTTGGAGGAGACCTCTAAGATCATCAAGTCCAGCAATTAACCTGTCACTGCTGGAACCACTAAACCCTAAACCATACCCTCCAGCACCAGATCCAGATGCCTCTGAAACACCTCTTAAACACCTCCAGGAACGGTGACTTCACCACCTCCCTGAGCAATATTCCAGTGCCTGAACACCCTGACAGGGAAAATATTTCTCCTAACATCCAATCTGACTCTTGCCCATCTTCCCAGGGTCTGTCCCAGGGCTGCTGTCTTAGTGGCCATGGTGGTGTTTGGTCACAGGTTGGACTTGATGACCTTGGAGGTCTTTTCCAACCTTAATGATTCCATGGAAGTTGTGCTACCCCATATCCAACCTGGTGCAATCTGTGGCCAAGGCCCTCCTTACATCATCTGTCCCTGGCAAGAAAGGTTTGGCTCTGACCTCTCTGTAACAAAACAGACTCTGCAAACCTCCTCAGTCCTGAAGAAGGGTAAACCATCCTAAACATTGAATTATTTCCTTTTTTTTTCTTTTGAGTTTGAGTGGATTCTTCATTCTTTTTTGATCAGGCACTTGAATAGGTTTGCCCAGGGAGGTGGTGGATTCATCAGCCCTGGAATTGTTTAAGAAGCATCTGGATCTGATGCTGGAGGATATGGTTTAGGTGTTACAGCAGTACAGGTTAATGGTTGGACTTGATGATCCTAGAGGTCTTTTCCAACCTTGATGATTCTATGTGTCTATGAGCATTTCCTTTGGTGTCATGCTAAGCATTTCCCATTGGATATTGAAAAGGGTGACAGAGGATCCTGGAAAACTAGATGTGGGATAAAAGCTGCTGCTCAGCCTGGGCACCGCACAGATGTTGGCTGGAGAGGATGAGTAGCTGTGGGGCTAGGAGTGGGATGGTTGGAGCTGGGTCCAGCTAGGAGCTGGAAGATATGGTGTTGGAGTGGGATCTGGACCTGGAGTAACGATGAGTCTCAGTATGAGTATGGTCGTTCTCCTTTATTCTTAGTACTTACAAGATATATATAGACATTTACACAGAGTACGCGAGCACAGCGGATACATGATTGGTTTATTGCCCTTGTCCCAGTGTCCAGGTTAAACTTATGATTGGAGCAAGCAGGTGTCTGTCCACATTCCAGGATGTTTTCAGGAATACCAGGGAGCTTGTTGACACCGGACTCAGAGCCGGTCAGAGCCAGCTCTGCCAGGCAGAGCTCGCTCCTTATCAGCAGTTCAAGGCTAAGTCACAGCTGCTGTAGGCCTCACACCACACTACCAGCTGGGTTGTCAGCTTCAAGAAGATCATGTCTCTTTTCGCATAGCCATTCCTCCACAATATGGTTTAGGGGTTACAGCAGTAGCAGGTTAATGGTTGGACTTGATGATCTTAGAAGTCTCTTCCAACCTTGATGATTCTATGACTCATACACATATAAAGAAAATAAGATAATTTTCCTAGCCCTCCACTTCCAGCACAAGACTCAAAGCAGGTTAGCACCATTTCTCCACCTCCCTCTCCAGGCCCATGCCCCAGGCGTTGCTGTTGTCCTGGGCAGCACTTTTCAACCCTGTATAAAGAAGAGTAAATGAATTTACCTTAATGAATGGTAAACCAAATCTACAACTCCCTTTTCCTTTCTCCAGGCTCAAAGCGTTACTGACAAGCACTGATTTAGGGGGGGGCAAGCAGACAAAAGGTTTTAATTTGTTACCACAGACTTCAATGGGGAAGTTAAGGATTTGCCAGACAAAAGACTAAGGCTCAGCTAACCCCAACTGAATGCCTCTCTCTGTTCATTTGCCTTTTGTGCTCTAACTGCTAACGGTGCTAAAAGAAAGAGCCCAATGAGTGACTAAAAGAAAGAGCCCAATGACTGACATGCTGCTTCATTCCCCTCTTTGAACTCTGTGCTCTGAAACGCAGGCAGGATCAGCTGAGCTCTGGGCAAAGCTGCAGAGCAAAACAACATCTTTCCTTTGCAGAGCTCTGTTTGCCATCAGTCTCAGCCTGGCTTTGGGTGGAGCAAAATGTTTCCAAAAGCATGCATGGATTATATGCTTTGTTTGCAACCCACAGGGCCTGGAAAACATAAAACCAGCTCAATACACAAGAGCAGAGAACAGATTTCAGTCAGTTTGAGTGTGAGATTTATTGAGTGCCCAATAAGTAAGTTTGCAGACAACACTTAGTTGGGTGGGAGTTGGTCTCTGGAGGGCAGGAAGCTCTGCAGAGGGATCAGGCTGGATCCATGGGCCAAGGCCAATGGTGTGAGGATCAACAAGGCCAAGTGTTGGGTCCTGCCCTTGGGTCACACCAACCCCTGCAGAGCTCCAGGCTGGGGCAGAGTGGCTGGAAAGATGGGAAACACCCTGGGGGTGTTGGTGACAGTGGCTAGACATGAGTCCAGGTGTGCCCAGGTGGGCAGAAAGACCAGGGGCATCCTGGCTTGGATCAGCACTAGTGTGGCAGCAGGACCAGGGCAGTGACTGTCCCTCTGTGCTGGCACTGCTGAGGCACCTCCAGTGCTGTGTCCAGTTCTGCGCCCTCAGTGCTAGAGAGACATTGAGGGGCTGAGAGTGTCCAGAGAAAGGAACGGAGATGGGGAAGGGGCTGGAGAGTCAGTCATGGGAGGAG
>NW_008675243.1:6522-8044 GCF_000695815.1 Acanthisitta chloris
GCCCTCTCTCTCTGCAACTCCCTGACAGGAGGTGCAGCCAGGTGGAGTCAGGCTCTGCTCCCAGGGAACAAGGGACAGGACAAGAGGAAACAGCCTCAAGCTGTGCCAGAGAAGGTCCAGGTTGGACATCAGGAGGAATTTCGTCACCGAAAGGGCTGTCAGGCACTGGAAGGAGCTGCCCAGGGTGGTGGTGGATTCACCATCCCTGGAGGTGTTCAAAGAACAGTGGGACATGGCACTTAGTGGTCTAGTAGATGAGGTGATGATGGGTCATAGATTGGACTTCACAAGCTTGGAGGTCTTTTCCAGCCTTAATGATTCTGTGATTCTATGACAACTGGTATGGCCTGTCCTTGCTGCCATAACCAGGATGTACTTTTGGCATGGTTGCAGACCTGGGGAGGACAGTACAAGCATTTGTCTTCATTTTAGCACCAAAGGGACTAGAGTTAATTATTGGGATTTGTTTCTCTTCTTGTGTGAGGCTACTGAAAAGTATAGTCATTTCTTTGGCTTCCTAATGCCTCATCACCTCTCGAGTCTACAGGAGAGGAAGGCTACGCTTCACAGAACAGGGCCGTGAGGAACACACAGAGAAGAGTGAGCCAGCAGTGACTTTTTACCTCCTATGGAACAAATAAAGCAACAAAGTTAACTAGTCCAGATAAGAAAGAAATTTTGAATGGCACTTAAAGTGCTTTCTTGAAAGAAGTGTCTGTAAAACAGCTTCATTGGCAGATAAAAGTTAACATGGCTTTGGTTTTTCTAAGGATAATGTGGGTGATCAATACTTTTTTAGAGAAAAGAAAATTTCTGAGCAGCAACAGAAATGCAGAAGGACTTGAATGAAGAAGGGTTTGAAAAGCAGTATCATAAGGAAAATTTATTGCCTTAGCATTAGGAGAAATGTTACTAAAAACATTCTGTTTACTAAGTCTATTGGAAAGGTGCCTTAGGCACCTTTGTCCATGAAGAAAATCTGTCCTAGATGACTGGTGTAATTTTAGAAAGCTGCTGACCAGTCCTGACTGTACATCTGCTGAATAAGTTGGCAAACTGCCCCTGTTTCCAGTTCTTCATCCTGAATTATTTAACAAGATGTGGCTTTGAATCCAGTGTGATACAGTTGGATTTGTTTCATGCCAACTCCTGACACTGAATTTTTCTGAAGCTCTTTCAGAGCTTTTCTATCCCTCTTTTCATGCAGGGAGGGATGGCACTGGGGAGGGGGATAAATGGCACTGAGCAGGGGAATGGCTGGGACTGGGAAGGGATAGGTGGCACTGGGCAGGGGAAGTCACACTCAGCCTTGTCACTGAAACATCCCTGTTGTCTTGGGTAAGGAGCTTGGTTGTAAAAGTGTCCTGCAGGGTTGAACATCTGTTAGCAGAGCAGGAGAGTGGGGCACAGGGCCAAAGCATCCTGTCTCACCATGCTCAGTATCTGCGTCAGAGGCAGCAAATCAACTCTTTACTCCTACCACAATTGGTAAATTAACCTTGAGTTCAGCTGGGTCATTTCC
>NW_008675243.1:8067-10559 GCF_000695815.1 Acanthisitta chloris
TTTCAGGTGAGAACCCTCCTAACATCCAGTCCCTGCTCAGTCCTGCCCAGTTTGCACCCATCTGCCCCCTCCTAAGCCATGCAGCAGCCCAGCAGTGCTTCCAAGCAATCCTGCCCTTGTGTGGCTGTGACGGGATGCCTGGGCTGTGTCCTGGATGCAATCACAGCAGTATTCACAGTGAGAGTGTTAATCTCTCCCTGTCTCTACAGATAATGTCTCTTCTGACCTGTCTCAAGCCATTATGAAGGGCTCATGGTTGCCTGGAGATGAGTCTGTTCAAGCCTTTCTCTTCCTTTGTCATTCTGAGTTGAGTTTGCAGTAGAAATCTCTGTTTTCTACAAGAGCACAATTTATCACTGTTAAATTTCAGCCCATCTGTGACTTGTTGTTCTCTGTACTGGGTCACTAGCAAGTTTTGTGCTGTTAGCAAACTTGATTATTGTGGTCTTCTTTTGGCCCTCCAAGCCCAAGCCCAGTCTGACAGAACCATACAAGAGTGGTTGACACTGGATTAATTATTACCCTTGCCAATTAATTGAACCACAGAATTATTTGGGTAGGAAGGAACAATAAAGATCACCTCATTCCAATCCCTGCCTTGACAGGGACACCTTTCAGTAGACCAGGTTGCTCCAAGTCCCATCCATCCTGGCCTGGAATACTTCCAGGGTTGGGGCAGCCACAGCTTCCCGGGGCAACGTGTGCCAGAGCCTCAGCACCCTCACAGTAAAGAACTTTCTCCTAATATCTAATCTAAACCTAATCTCTGTCAGTGTGAATCCATTACCCCTTGTCCTGTCACTCCAGGCCCTTGGAAATAGTCTCTCTTTTTCTTTCTTGTAGGTTCCCTTCAGGAACTGGAAGGCCGCAATTAGGTGACCCCAAAGCTTCTCTTCTCCTGGTCAAACAACCCCAACTCTCTCATCTTTTCCTCACACCAGAGCTGCTCCATCCCTCTAATCACCTTGGTGCCTCCTCTGGACTCACTGCAGCAGGTCCATGTCCTTCCTGTGCTGGGACCCCAGGGCTGGAGCTGCACTGCAGGTGTGTCTCACCTGAATGGAGTAGAGAGGAAGAATCTCTCCCTCAACCTCCACCCACACTGTGAGGATGAGCCCACTGCTCTGACTAGTCGCTTGCCTTGAGTGTGTTACAATCTTTGAGCTTTTTTTTTTGCCTTCTATTGAGTGAAAATACAACCCAGAAATTTTCCTTTTCCGTATACAGAACACACATCCACATTGTGTGATTTCTGTCCTCCTCTTACATGGAAAAACAAACTGTTATCATTTATTTTGGGTCTTGGAAAACCCACGTTGACTGGATTTTGGAGTTTTCTGAATTTATCTCCACATTTTTGGAACTCCAAGCCATGCCACAGCCTGTTTTGCTGTTTGAGGTCATGCTGCTGGAGAACTGGAAGGGCCTGACATGCTCCAGAAAGACAACCACATAATTATGGGCTTGACACACTGCTGGAGTTGGGTGAAGCCACACTGCAAGACTAGAAAATCTGCTTGCAAAGAGGCCGAACTCTTAGGATCCCCAAAGGTTTCTGTGCTGTCTGGGAGAACCAGCTGTGTGACACACAGCCTTGTTGTGACATAGCTGTGCCAATCAAGCCATTTACATAATACCACACCAAAGGAGAGAGCTGTTGGAGCACTGAGGGGTCCTGAGAGCACCGTGTTCCTCACACATGACCAAACAGGACCCATATCTCAAGTGCTAAGTTGGAAAGCAGCGTGTGAAAGGCCACAAGAACAGAGGTGTAAGCACAGTTATGGAGACCTAGTTGTGCTCAGGTTTAATCCAGATAGGTCATAGTATGTTAAAGTGTTGGAATGGAGCTGTGACGGGTTGTGAAGTTTTCATGTGATGTGATAGGAGCAAGGAAGAGATCTTGTGGGCTGTCTTCACTTGACAATTCAGAGCATAGAATTCCCTTTCTGGAATGGAAACTGCCATCACAAACCAGTTTTTGTTTAATTGCCTTTTAAATTCACATTTTCAAGCTCTAACAAAACACTCTGTGGGTTCTCTCTCTCTCCTCCTCACATACAGTAGCTCACATGGACACTGGGCAAAATCTTTTCCTACTAAAACCAATCACAGATTCCTTACAGTGAATGACTTTCTTCTACAACTATATAGAAGAAAGAATTTGTGTTTTTCTTGGAATTTAATAAAATAGGTTTCAAACCAACTCAAGGCATTATTTTCTGACAACTGTGCTGTAGATAGTTTCATGCTGGTTTGGTTATAAAAGATGATATGCTAGAAATGACTTGCAGTAGATATGCCTAATATAAACTAAAGAAGATCATATGAAATGATAAGGGAATATTTGCATTTTTTTCCCATCTGGACCTCTTTTCAAGATGAAATTCAAATTCCTTCTCTGTGCTGGTCTTGAAACACATATTGCCAAATTGAGTCCAGCTTGGTAAAATTATAAAGCTTCCAGGAGCTTTAGATATATATATATATTA
>NW_008675244.1:0-10723 GCF_000695815.1 Acanthisitta chloris
CATCACGCGTTGTTTCTGCCGCTGCTCAGGGACAGGAATCCTTCCCCTGCTTCAGCGTGGGGCCCCTCCTACGGCAGACAGCTCTCCGTAAACTTCCCCAACGTGAGTCTTTCCCACGGGCTACAGTTTCCTACGAGCTGCTGCAGCATGGGTCACTCTCCACTGGGTGCAGTCCAGTCCCTCTGGGGTCGCTCCAGCGTGGGTTCCCTCCACAGGATCACAAATCCTACCAGGAACTCTGCTCTGGCATGAGTCCCCTCTCTCCCCCGGGTCCCTGCCAGAAGCCCATTCCATCTTGGGCTTCCCACGGGGTCAGAGTCTCCTTTCAGGCATCCACCTGCTCTGGCATGGGTCTCCATGGGCTGCAGGTGGACCTCTGCTCTCCCACTGACCTCCGTGCGCTGCAGGGGCACAGCTGCTCCACCATGAACTTCACCACAGGCTGCAGGGGAGCCTCACCTCGGGCGCCTGGAGTACCTCCTCCTCCTTCTCCACTAACTTTGGTGTCTGCAGAGTTTTCCTCTCACATATTCCTCTCTTCTCTGGCCGCAATTACATCTGCACAATAACTTTGTTTTCCTTTTTAAATATGTTACCTCAGAGATGTTACTACCATGGGCTTGGCATTGGCTCAGCGGCAGCTCATCCTGTAGCCACTTGCATTGGCTCTGCCAGACATCGGTAAGCTTCTAGTAGCTTCTCACAGAAGCCACCCCTGTAGCCCCTCCCCTGCTACCAAAACCTGGCCACACAAACGCAACACAAAGGGGAAGGGATGGGTCCTGGGCACCAATAACCAGCACTGTGCTGTGCTGGCTTCTTGGGCAGGTGGAAAGTGGCAGATACAAAATGCAGCAACTGCTGTATGAACTCTAATATCATGTCCGAGCTCAGGCTTTGTTTCCCCTTTAAAAGACTATGGCTTTGCTTAAAAGGCTGCACCTGGTTTGAAACTAACATGTTTTTCTTAGGAAAGTGTGTTTTATGTTTGTGTTAATGGGCTCAGGGTAGTAGTCTTGGTATGTTTGTTTTGCTATGGAGAATGTTGTCAAGGGTTAAAAAGCTATGACCTAGGCACGTTGGAGCATTTGTATCTACTGTGGGTGAAACATGTTACCCTCCACCTCCTTCCCCTGGAGATACTGGCATTTACATGGACAGTAAAATTAAAGAATTGCCATTCAGTCTCTTTTTCCCTCTCCACCAAGTATGATGGTAAAACAATGGCATTAAAGCTCAAAAGGCATAATTGTGTGAATTATAAAGACCTGAACTGATAAAAGTTTTAAAGAAAATCTGACCATGCTGTATGAGGCTGGAGATGATATGTTGTACTAATAAACCACAGTGGCTGGGTGTCTCTTGCAAAGTTTTGTTTGATTCCTCTACAATTCCTTCAGGGACTGGTTGTTTTTAGCCTTGGTTTCAGCTTAAAAATTCTTCTGGTAAGAAAAAAATGCCACATTTGATGAATGTTTTAAGTGTTCTAAAATGTTCAAGAAGGAAAGAGGGGAGGAACAAAACAAGTGGTTTGAAATAATAGTTCAGTTTTCAAAGCAATTTTTAACAAACTTGTTACCCAACTGATGTTTCCATTTCTCTTGATGACATGTTTGAAAAGATGGTCTTTCTATAAAGATGATGTACATTTATGTTTGATGTCATTCTTGATGTTATTTCTCCAAAGGGAATGCCTGAAACCTGTCTTGTAACATTTGCTGACATTAACAAATCTGTTGTTTGTTAGCTCTTCTTGCCTTTGAAGGGCATGAAGTTCATTTGTATCCTGCTCTGTTCTGAATTTGGGTTCCTCAGCTGTCGTCTGGTTGTTAAGAATGTCTCCTCACTTCTCAGGTTCATGATACTGTTGCTCTGAGTACATCTGAAGGGAAACTGCAGAAACAGCTAATAGATAACCAATGGTACTAGGAGGTGTGAACAAAGGGTAAGGCAAATCTAGTTGTGTTTTCTGGAGGTAGATACTGTTGTGATCAATAATTGGGCAACTCATCAAGTTGTTTATCTCATAGTATCTTTTTCTGAGACAAAGGAAATGTACTCTTTAAAATCATTAGATAGTTTATTTGTCAATGCAGCAGTTAAATTCCACTGTATAAAAGTAAAGATGTGTGAAATAGAAGTTACAGCTAAAAAGGCAAAATCATGTTATAAAAATGTAATATTCTGACATGATGCTTAAAGGGAGATAGTGCAAGATATTCTGTATACTTAGGTTAAAGAATAAAAAAGTTCTTAACATATGCCCAAAAGCTGTTTCCTATGCAAAAGCTTAAGATGTCTCTGAGTTCCTAACATGCAGTGTTTTGCAGAAATAAGATGCTTTCTTCATACAGCCTAGGTCAGCATAGCCTGCATCTTCGCTGATCCTAAGCTGTGACAGATTTAACGTTTTCATGCTGCATTACAGGTCATCTTAAGCTTTCCACTAAACCCCTGTCCTGCCTCAAGCTAGAGCAACAAATACGAATTACAGTCCTTCCTGTCAGCAGCCTGACTGATAACACAGGACAGAACATTCAGGCTGTAATTTTTGCAGAAAATGTGTTTTCTGTTTAAGTCAGAAAATAGTTTTAGATGCCTAGTTCTGGTTAGACAATAGGATGTTACGTATAAGGAAGATGGAACAATAGCAAATACACTGCTTGTCATAATAGAACTGAAATAGCCACAAAAGAATTAAAATAATGGGAGAACCTGGAAACAAAAGAAGAGAAGAGGCTATTGAATTTTAGAACTAAAGAACTGTTCTCACAGGTGTGTTGGAATCTGCATGTTTTTTTAATGTCTTTAAGTCATTTAAAGGTGCCTGTGCACACTGGGGAAGTGATGCTGAAGGCTAGATTCAGATTATGAATGCTGAGCTTTTCTGCTAAAATAGTAGGAAAGTGTGTTTATGTTTATATATCACCTCAGAAACTGAGAACAGTATCTATCAGAGATGTCTCAAGACATGGTAAGTAAGCTAATTATATTGAAATACAGATCTTCAAAGAATTCAGTGTTTAGAAATGGATTGTGTAAGGCCATTTGCCCAGCCCCCATTGCTTTATTATTAACAGCAGGGCTCTTATGAAGAATTAACTAGAAAGCATTTTTGATCTGTTTTCTCGTCTCAGAGAACTTTTTTAGCAACCTCTTCCCTTCTACAAATAAGATGCTCTCCTTTTCTCATCATCAAGTAACCCAGCCCTCAGCAGTTTGCTGCTGGTCTCACACTGTAAGATGCCATGATGCTGAATGGGGAGTGTGTGGCTGTGAGACCAGATCACTTGGGAAAGGCCTCAGAGTGAGTTTTCTTAACACAGAATAGCAGCTGGAGTGAGCAAGTGAAGGCACATTGATTTTGCAGAAGTTTCTAACTTGCATTGTGCAAAAGCAGAAACTGGAGCATAGTTCTCTATATTTATAAAGGGGTTTTCATTGACTTGATTAAGTGGTGAAGGACAGAGGGATGAAGGAACAAGCAGAGTCTAACGTGTCTTTACAGCAGGAGAGAGAGGAATGAAAAGGGAAGTTGAATGCTACCCCTTAGTGCTAAATCACTCATTCTGCTGACTCTTTCTTGTACGAGGAGCACATATCTGCCCCCTGGGGGGTGATGGTGCCAGTCCAGTGTCTCAAGACCAACAGAAACAAAGGAGACAAAGACAGCATCGACAATTGCATCTCAGGATTTTACATGGGACTCAGAGTAAAAGTTTGACCAGGGAGAGCCAAGCCAATGGGCCTCATCTTGTTGCTCTGGTGTCTGTGGTCTAGTTTGTAGTGAGACTCATGCACTGGTTGCCATGTCCAGTGGTAAACTAAATGTGTCCAGCCCTGTTTTCTGGCCCTGAGGCCAACTGGCATGTAATGAGCTGCATCCATGCTATTGAACCCTGCAAAACAGGGTGGCTGCTGCCAAACTCCCAGTGGGGAGCTGTGCCTCTGGTGGTTCCCAGAATCTAGGGCTTGCTTGGTGGGGAGTTAGCCTGCCTGCAGCAAGTCTGTGCTAGGACCTCCTGAACAGTGGTAGCAGTTTGATGCCAATGTCTGGGAATAGGCCATGGCACGTTTCATTCTACAGACATAACATGTGCCTGCCCCCTCTGTCGGTCTTTCCAGCAAACGCATGAATCCTACCAAGGCAGTAAGCAGCAATGAAGACTTAGTGTTTACAAGTTGGTTGTTTTTTTGTTTTTTGGTTTTTTTTTTTGCTGGGTTGAGGTTTTTGTTTGGTTGGATTTGGTTGTTTTTAAATTAACTTTTTTCCCCCCTCCAGATTATGGATGTGATTAGTTTTGCGGGTTGTTAACCTGGAAGTAAGAAAACCCAGATAAGGGCACAGTGGAGGGTGTGTGTGTTAGTTATTCAGAAGAGTGTATCCTAGATCACAAGTAAGAACAGCAAGTGCTTAAAACTACCTCCTTGTTTACTACAAAGGACTACTGTAATATTTCTAATTGCACCAAGCCCCAAAAGTTACCATCCCATCTATATGTGCTTTCATACTCTCTGGGGTTCTTTACAACAACAAGAAAGCCCCATTAAAGTACAGGTCAAATATGAGTCCTGTACTTAATCTAATAATCAGTGTTAGACTAAAGGTTTAAACAATGCCTGGTTTAGTCTTCAGCAGAGGATTTCTCTCAGTGCTATTAGGGAAGAAAATGGCTTTGAAATTGCTGAAGTAAGCAGTTAGTCCCTCCTGCTTCTCTGTTTGTCCTGTGATTCTTTCAATAGGCTTGTATTGCTTGTATCTCCTGCAAGGAATGTGCACAGTTAGTTGCTGAAAGACACTTAAATGAAAGTCCACATTTAGCACCTGAGCAGTGCATAAGAACATTAACCACGTATTCATCATACATTTTCTCTCCTCCTTCCCTGTTCATTCCCAACTAATGGTTAGCAGCCATAGGTCAGTAGTGGTGACTAGGGCAATGAGAAGTCTCCCTTGCTTAGTGGAGTACTGTTGCTCCATGAAGGTGTTTTTTCCTCTCATCACTGACTGTGAGCACATAAGCACACTCTTCACTCAGGAGGCTTGGTGTCTCAAGTCTCATGAGAAACATCCATGCTAATAATGCAGTAACATGTACTTCTGTTAACTACTGTCCTGCATGTCCAACACCTTTTTCCCAAAGAATTTATTCATCAATTATTTAATGAAGAATTTGGATGAGTAATATTTGCAAACACTTCCTATAAGAGTTTTAGAGCTAAATTAAGTATCTGTTTCTTCTGTTCCAGTGAATATATATAAATCACATCATGCAGTTTGAGTTTGCTTACTGCTTACAGGCAGTTCCCAGGCTGGCTAGTATTACTGTTTGTGCTTATGAGCACAGGAGTGTAATTTTCTGTGAAAGTCCTGAACATCTGCATATTTTCCAATGGCTTTGTGACCTAAGCCAGTAATCTAATTTTCTTGAATATTTGCCAGAATATTTGTGAACTACAATAATAAAGAAACCAAAATGTAGCTAATGCAAATTGAAGTTGTTTGGTTTGTTAAACTTAATATTTTTGACAGTTCCTTGAACTATTTCTAATCATAGAAACTAGCAACTTACTTGTAGAGGACAAAAGCTCCAATGGTGGCAAACACTGCCAATAAGCCAAGGAAGATAAAGACACCTTCTGTTGTTGCAGATGATGATCCTAGAGTTCAGAAAGTAGTGTGATTAAAAGGTAGTCTCTGTTTTACAGTGAGATAGACTTTCTAAAGTGAAGTACACTTGAAAATTCTAATACACTAACAGTTTGCTGATACAATTGTTTGTGAAGGCTTGACCTCCTTCCTAGTTTACACAGGATTTTTGCTGAAGCCATATGAGGTAAGTCTTTGAACTAGTTTGCAAAGCAACACATATTGATGGGATGGATCTAAATCATGGGTGTGCACCAGCAGTTTAAGCAAATTAAGAGCAGATGTTTTGTGCAATGCCTGCATAAACCAGGCACAGCCTGGCAGAATATCAAGGGGCAGATGTTTAGGCACCAAATTATGGGATTTTCAGAAATTCAAAAATGCTTATCTTCTCTTGAAATAAGTGGGAAATTGTGGCACATGAAAAGTGTTTGCCAACACTAGATAGGTTGCTCCAGAATGTGACTCAAAGAATAAACCTCTCTTAGATCCCTATTCTGCTTTGATTATAGTGGAAGCCCCAAAGTACAACTTAGCTTTGCC
This sequence comes from Acanthisitta chloris, assembly GCF_000695815.1. Lineage (NCBI taxonomy): Eukaryota > Metazoa > Chordata > Aves > Passeriformes > Acanthisittidae > Acanthisitta > Acanthisitta chloris. The sequence continues at coordinate 6,194 of NW_008675244.1, forward strand.
CTCTGGAGGAAACCTGGACAGACTAGCCCTGTTGGGCTAAAGCTAACCTCTGTGAATACAGTTTTGAAAAATCCTGCTAGATGCTTATTTTCATCTTTAGGAGCCAGAATGCACTTACAGGTCAGGCATTATGCCTTAGTCATGAGGACCTGATTTCAGTACAGAAAAATCTATACCTAGATTAAATAAAATCAGCCATAAATATTGTGGAAAATGACCACAAAGAGTCAGTTCCTTGACTGATAGTGATTCAAGGGTTCAGAAGAGTCACTAGGACACTCTAGTAAAAAGTCAAGGAGAACAATGGAGTAGCACCTTAGAGGCAGCATGATTATTTAGACTTCTGACTGAGGCTGAGTTCAACACCTGTCAAAGACTGCTTGGATAGCTATGAGCAAGACACAGTGATACTCAGCCAACCAAAGGTAAATCTCCTGTTCTGAAATAGTTGCCCTGTGCAGACTCTGTACTCAATGGATGTTAGACAGATTGTTCCAGAGCTTGATTCATCTTATCCTCATGTAGAAATAGAAACCTGGTCAAGGTCAATGGACTACAAAGAGGGTCCAAGGCAGCCATCTCAGCTGCAGATTTTGATTCTGTCTCAAGTGAGCTGAATTCCTCTCTGTTTCTGCTATTCTCCCTGTGTGGAGTAGGCTGTCTGGCATGTCTCCCACATGCTTTTCTGTCCAACAGAGTTATTCTGTGGAAAAATACATTATGGCTTAAGAACTGTTCATATTCTGTGATACTGAAGAGTTTGTATAATTACTGTACTCCTTGGGTCGTAAACATAAATCAAACCAAGGTCTAACATCTAAAATTCCTGAAATAATTGTCTCTTTTTCTTTGCATGGACTCTCACACAAGCTGGCGCTGTCTCAGCTGAGGCCTCCGGGCATAATAAACCCCCCTTATATACTCCTGTGTTCTTCCCCTGCAGGGAAATCACCACAGGGAGAAGCTATTCACAGGCAACCCACATGTGCTCTGCGTGGACTCACCTCCATTGACGGAAATCAGTGCACTGGCAAGGGCTTGACTTGTGTCATCACCCAAGGTGATGTTTATACAGTATGTCCCAGGTTCCTCAAAAGCTCTCCTGATGGTGAGTAAGCATTCGTCAGTGACGACGATGGGGTCGCATACCATGCTCTTGGACACCTGGCATGTGGGGTCAGAAACTACTGTGCAGACATCTGTGGGGAGACTGGGATGGGAAGAGAAAACATATTCCATCTGTGGAGTCCTGTTAGCCCAGTTCATAGGCACAGGGCACTGGTGCCACAGTTTTATGCTGGTGCCTGTTTGCTGAAATCAATGGCACTATAGTGTTTTATTAATACTATAGATATCTCTTTTTACATACCTATACATTGTATACACACATACATGTGAATTTCATATAGACTGCATATATGCCATCTATATAATCATCTGCTTGTTTTGCATGTCATTTAACCTTTCATGTGATCACAGAATTGCCTGCATCAGATCAACTTGTAAAGTCCATTACCTTTAATACACATCATTAAGGAAGGAATGCAGATTCTTACATGTAGTATCCTGTGCCGAAAAAGAAACACTAACTTAAGAGAGGTTAATTGTTTTCCAGTTGCATTGCCAAAGCAATTTTTGTAGTTCTTAGTCCTCTCAACTCTAATCTTCTAGGAGCTAGGAATATTAGTACATGTTTTCCTGTCCAAGAAATTGTTTCGGCACACACATTAAGTGTCAAAAAATCATGGCCAAAAAGAACTTCCTTTTAATTTCAGTAAACTGCTTCCCATTTCACAGCAAGTGCTGAAATCCTGTCTTGGCCAGGAAGATATGGGATTGTTTCTTCCCACAATCTAATTCTCTTATTTTTACTGAGACATGACATTTGTTCCAAATCCTAAGCAACTGGCAGTAACCTCTGCTGCCATAGTTTACAAATGAGACTTGCTTTATCTTTAGTTCCAGTCAAGAAATAGAAACAACTGCCGTTTCCAAATTTTGTTCATGCAGCTGCATCTCAGTGCAGACAGCATTCCAGCACCTAATTAGTTTTAAAGAGGGAAGACTGACAGCTTCATTTACACACTTACCTCCCTTGGCAGGTAACAACAAAGTCAACCAGTGAGTTTTCAGCTTGACTTTCTGTCGTCTGGATGCTTGTCATCTGAATAATATTTACCTCAAGGATTCCCTCTGGGAGAGGAAACACATGTCAACGGTAGGACACATGACAAGCTCTGAAGTCTGTGCATACTGAACCTCAAGTGTCTGGCTGATGCTCAGTTCAGGTCTTGTTTTCCATAACCTGTTCCCTCCCTTAGCACTCCTCTTGAGGGGTTTGAAAGCTGAGAAATTTTCCAGTACTTTCCCTGTGAGGTTGCTGCTTTCTGATCTGCTTTATTTTTCCATCCTTATTATTTATTTACTTATTTTACTAAATCACTTCCCCATCCCACTCCATGAGACTTCTCTGCATTCAGAGGTCAATTCAACCTTACATAACCAGACCATATGCTCCTGCTGCAGCAGGTTCAGAAGCTGATGATATAGCAAGGAGTGATATGGTGCACATCCCAGCCAGCCTTTTCCAGCCCAAGTGCCTGGAATCATCACGTGTATCACGGGGCAGCCATCAGCAGCCATCCTGACCAAGGTCCAGCCACACGTGTCTGAAACCAAGGGGCCATAACCTCTGCCACAAGGTCCTGGCAGGGTGTGTGAAGAAACCAAAGCCAGCCAGTTAGCTGTCTGTTCATTAATCTTTAAAACTCTCAGCTATTTCCATGAGAAGGACCTAATTTGGGTCTCACATATTTGGTAAAAGGATCCTGAATAAACTTTATCTCTACCATACATTGTTGTAGGTTGCTAACACCATTCCTCTGTGCAGGTGTTGACCCACATCCTTACCTACGATGGAGATACCACTTCTATAGTATCCATTCCTGTAAATATGGCAACCTCCATCAGGATTATCCTCCATTGACTCGACAGTGACAGAAGAGTCAGAATTAGAAGATGCTTCCGTTGTTACTGTCTCAGGGAGAAGGAATAGATACACAACTTTAGAATAAGTTCTACTTAGAGGTATTCTCATCATGGCCATATGTTCCAACTGCCTTCATTCCATAGGTCAGCAGGGACTTTGGTTTGCAGCTGTGCAGTCATGTATGTATCTGTATGGGATCATGGCAATAATCCTTAAAGAAAACACACATGCCTAGCTGTAGAACCCTGGAGTGGCCTGGGTAGCCTCACTGTAAAAGCCACCTGGCTAGTCACCCTTCTCTGAGAAATAAAAGGGAGACTTCAAGCTTTAAGGTAATTAAACACTTCTTTAAAATTCCCAAATCAATTATGTAAGAAATCCAAAGGCCAATAAAAGGTTTAAAATGCTTTCTTTAAAAACTGGTATTTTCCCATTGCTCTCCATTACAGCTAGTGGGAAAATGAAGAGGGGAAGTGGTAAAAATTATATCTTTCCTTTCATTTTTCATTCTCACTCAACATTTTGGTAAAAACACATATTAAAAATATGAAATTTAAAAAATATAGCCACATTTACAATTCCATAGTAGTAGAATTATACCTGACACTGTAGGCCTTCTGCAAACCTTAAAATCCTCTGAGATGATAAACCAGTGCTGAACATGGTGAAAATTATTCTGAAATATGATAGTCAATAAATTTAAAGTGGAAAAGCTGCTCTGAGTTAATGTCATGTGGAAATCCCACGTTTTTGAATATGACTAAATTTTTCAAGTTCAATCCAATCTCATTTAATTTTGAGTGTAATTTAATGCAATCCAGAAAGGAACTTGCTCTAAGAATGTTCTGAAATACCTCTTTCTCACTTTAAATTTACATCTTACCTCAGAAGATGACCTTGAGCAGGCACAGCTAAAATCTCCTGGCCTGGTGTGGTAGAGGTTATAAAAACAAACTTATGTATACTGTATGTCCACCTGAAGACCTCTGTGTGCTGCCGCTGTGGTGGTAAAACTGGGTGTGTAACATGTTAAGTGTGTGATTCCTACCACAGAATCATAGAATGGTTTATGCTTATTGATTCTGTCTCTAAACCAATTTATAGAGGGCTTGCAGAGCCTTACAGCTCTTTCATTGATAACAGTAAAAGTTCTCAAGGTGTGAACCTAAAATATTAGAAATTAGAGTTTTAGCCATAGCTCCTAATGCCACTGCTGTTTGATAAATTCTTACCTGCTGAGGTGGGCAGCGCTGCAGTGGGTGGTACTGGCCTGCAAGGTACAGGTATAATGGCTTGGACAGTTAAATTCAGAGTGAAGTTTCCTTGCAGAGTGTAGGTGTGAGATGTAGTAGAACCGCTGGCTACAAATAAACCACTTCCATCCCCGAAGTTCCACTTGTAGGAGATGGCAGAATTGTTAAGATAGTAGCTGGGATCATGGATCTTCACATCAAATGTAATTGGTGAGTCTTTGATAAAAATAGAGTCTGAGATGTTGCGGTCGTGTTTTTGGAATAGAATCACAGATATTGGAATTTTGT